>NC_134590.1:2175000-2385000 GCF_037038515.1 Microtus pennsylvanicus | reverse complement strand
GCTGCCTGCGTCTGATTGATCCTGCCGGGTGGTTTCTCTGGGATTTTTCGTAATGAAACAAGAGAGACCAGGGATGATGCATCTTAAGAATGTGACAAAAAACAGTTGACTATTACTCAGACCCGCTTTCGAGCCACGCGAGGAGCAGGCGCTGAGAGGCGCGGGGCGGGTGGCCGCTGCAGGCCGAAGAACCGGGCGGTGTCTGTGGCGCCGCCGGAGGGAGGACCCGGAGCCCGTGGGGCGCTGCCCGGGCAGGGGCTAGCGGCTGAAGGCCGGGTTCTCCTCTCTCCGCTCACCTTCTGTCCCGTGGAGCACACCGGGGCGCTCGGGCCGGCTCCCCACAGGGTGCCGCGGACGCGAAGGAGTGGCGAGCCCGAGCAGGTCTGGTCCACGGGTCACGTGCCCGGGAGACCGCGGCCAATGCCAGGCCCACGCACTTGCCCTCTCGCCACGGGGCTCGGCGGGCACAGCCTCCCTCCGCGGGCATTCGACCGCCCGGGGACAGGATGGGCAGAGCTCTCCGACTAAGCCACCTTCCCCAACCCCCAGGCGGTCCACGAGGGGTCCGCGTGGGGGAGCGGAACCGGAACCCAGAGTCGTCTCGCAAAAGCCCAGTAAAACATAACTGGTCCTGGGCGACCTGCTAGCAACCCGCTTCACAAGTTACCTGTCTCCAGACCGGTCAGAAGAGAGCTGGTTCGGGCTGGAAATCCTGATGGCTTCACCTCACTCCTGGAGGGTGGCAGCTCTGGCTGCTCTTCTTTACTTGCCTTTCTGTTCAAGGAAAACCCCTTTCTCGTGATTTACATACCGCTTAATTCATTGCTCTAACCTAAACTAAAACACATCACTTAATAGTGCTTACAAAGGACGAACAGAAATTCTGCTTATACACAACATTCTAAAGTTATTAACTATACAAGCTGCTTTCTTGGTTTTCCTTCCGGAACAAAATGGAAACTCTCAGTAGAAGTCAAGAGTTGGCCAAAGCTGTAACCTCCAAAAACTAATTTTCAATCCCTGAAATTTCCATTTTAAAAATAACTTTAAATACTGTTCCTAGTAATTTTAACTTGGGGGTTTAATTTATACCACATTTTAAAAGTTCATTTCACTTTTGTTATCAATTGGTTTTATTTTCCTTCCCAAAGGAGCTATTTAGAATTATTTTTTAAAATGAATTTCTTTCCAGCATACCACACTGCCAGCTCATCTCTGAAGGGATACTTAAAAAAAAGTAACTATACACATATCACAACCATTAAGTAACTATGTAACTATACACATATCACAACCATTAAGTAACTATGTAACTATACACATATCACAACCATTAGGCAACATGGCAAGTGAACACTATCAAGCTATGTTTTCAGATACATGAATTAAAATTTAGTTAAATGTTTTCTCCTGAGGTGAAAGGGACATGGAGATGTCTTAGTTTATCTGTGAGTGAGGGCGTTTCCAACGAGCTAAGCAAGGCCTGGCTGCAGGAAAGAGAGCAGTGCCAGGGGCTTCACCTGAGCATGGTGTCTATGTGTTGGTTTTCAATTCTTCAGCCCTTGTGCTATAGTTGCCAAGACTTCCATCTCTGCCTATGGACCAGGTCTGTAGTGGCCCAGGAAAAGGCACTGGAAATGGCTTTGGCCTAGGTCTTGGATACCTAGAGTTCACAGGTTCTTGGCCTCAGCTAAGAGAGCCCCGAAGTTCTGCAGGGAACTTCTAGTCTGGAGTAGGGGTCCATGTTTGTGTTCCAGCCACGGCTTCTGAGTCAGATAGTGTGAAATGGTCCCAGGCACAAATGGCAACCTCATCTTCTAAGCAAGCAAAAGAAAAACACCAGGATTTATCTCTTTCACAAAGAAACTATGAGGTTTTTTACCTCTTTCACTTTTTGCAAATAAGTAACAGAAATTCAATTTTAGAAACTGGGTATCCAACAAATACAGAGAAATCAGGAAGCTTGGTTTCTTCAAAGAATGTAAATTATATTTCACATACAAATGCATGGCATAATTTTCTCTGTTGCAGCAAACTCACGGAAAGCTTCCGCCATATTGAAAGGCCATACAGAAGCATGCGTGAGTCCCCTTCCTCTTAATTTTAAATGCAGTACTAGAATAAACTTGAGCCAAAGTCAAGCAAATCACAATTTGTCAGTCTGGACTTCTGGATCTGTCTGTTTACATGTTTACATACATGTTTACATGCAGTCCACCCTGAAATGAGGAGAAAATTTAAAAAGAAAATCTTGCCACTGTGGCATACATCCCCCTTCCTGGTGATGGTCTTGGATACAATGCTTTTCTACCATCCTGTGGCTGTCCCCAGGCTTTCCTGGGGTCTGAAGTCAAACACGTCAGGCCTGAAAGGGTAGCAGGACTCACAGCCCGGCCCTGCCGGCAGACTACACTCACACACTCACACTCCTGTTGTGAAGAAAGCACCATTTAGGGAGAGCAAAGAATTCTGCTCCTTCTCCCCATCATAAGGGAAGAAAGCCTGTAATGGCACATCCCAGGAAAGGACACATAACCGTAAGCCAGGGTCTATGCTCTGTGCCTGCAGAGAATGGTACCTCTGGTTCTCAACTCTTATTTTTAGGAAAACATGTCCACAGGGCTCAGACCTGGCTTCTGAAGAGCGTGAAGGCCAGGGCATTGCTGAAACCCTGTTGCCTTCAACTAATAATTTTCTAGCTCTTGAGACAAAAGGGAATTGAGGAGTTCTGTATGGTCGTCACTAGGGAAAAGAGCTCAGATTTGGTCAGAGTGGCTCCCCAAAGCTGACAGGGGCTGCACCAGGAAAGAGGCCCCTGGCCCTGGCTGTAAAGTTAGTCCTCAGGTGTGTGGGGTGAGGGAAGGGACGGTGGCCAGTGCCCAGAGCGTCTGTGGACTGCTACCTGTCCAGGTGGGGTGGGTCACTAGGAGATTTGCTGGGAGATCTCCACTAGGTCCCAAAGCCCCTGCCTGTCTCCCTTTTCTGTGGCAGAAGAGAAATCTCCATCGCAGGAAACCTTATTGTAAAGTGCACAAAGCACTCCACTTCTCCTCTTGCTTTTGAACATCAAGCACGAGCTCATCCAGGATGCTGGGGGAAGGGTGCTGCCAAGGAGGGGTGCTGTCAAGGAGGGGTGCTGCCAAGGAGGGGGCAGAAACTGGGGGATGAGAAACAGACCCTTGGAAGAGAGAACAGACAAACACTCGCGCTGCCCACTTCCTTCACTGCTTCTCGCCCTCCCCTGGCTCCACAGGAACCACCAGAGCCCCCCCACCCCCCAAGCCTCTGCATTTCTGCCCTTAAACGGCTCCTTTTCCGATAAGGAACAAGATCTGTTTCCCTGACGGGGGCCTCAGGTGCTCTGTTATTGCACCTTAATTTTGTCGTTGCTTCTTTTCAAAGATTACTTGGAATGAATTGTTTCTTTTGTTTACTATCCCACAAACGACTTCTGCTAATCTTATATTTTATCTCCCTAACATATGGAAAAGCTGTTTACTCTAGCCAATCACAATAAAGTGAAGAAAACCCCATTTTATGGAAAGGTATATATCACTAGTCTGTTGATCATTAAAGATATGATTACCCGTGGAAACCCTCAGAAGGTGGCACATTTATGCTCCCAGGAACAGATGGGGACACGCATTTTCCTTGCAAATACTTTTGAAATTGCTCTACTGGTAGCAGTATAAAAATGATATACAGATGCCAGGGCCGGCATGGCGAGGACGCGTGCACCAGATTTACACAGTAAAGCCTTCACACGAAGGCTGTCAGTTCTGATTGATCTCTACTATACCTTAGGAACTTGTTGACTAGGTAGGGAAACAGTGCGAATAATTCACGGCAGCCAGTCAGATAATTCACACAGCCAATCGGTCTGCCTCCCTTCCTGGCTGTGACATATGAGCCTTCCCTGCAAAGATGTATCATTTTCCAGCTTGAGCAATATTCAATGTCAGAGAGGAAAGGCATTAAAACCACACAAAAGGAGTCAGGCTGCTGCAGGACCACAAGTTGTTTTGGTAATGGGGCCAGATCCTGCTCTCTGATGGCTCCTGCCAGAGTGTTCGGGCCCAATTGTCATTATCATATTGATTAAAAAAAAAGTTCATCATAGTGCAATTTTAGGTTTAATGCCAACAGATCTGGAAAGAGCAAAGAATTATCCCTCAAAAGCACAACATTCTTACCACAGGGACGTTTCCCTGTTCCAGTTCATTGATGGAGTTGATTAAGTTTAAATGAAGCAGACACTGGATGAAAGTAAGGGTATTGACCACTGGGCACCACGATCTGGGCTTGAAAGGACCTGATACATGCAGAAAAGCAAGATTTGCTAAATGCTCTAATCTTCAATCAAATCTTACATCAATACAGACAAAGTTTGGTAATGAGAGATTCAATGAAGCATGCGGGAGAAAGAATTAATCCTCTTGGTCTAAACTGGCTTCAACTTTGAAGCTTGCTCCGAAGGAAAGACAGTTATCTAAATGCTAAATAAGAAACTTATTGTACTTTTCATGGCATGCTAATCTTTTGTCTATTTCATCTCTATTATGTGTATGCTCATGGATTGCAGTTGTCATGGTGATTATATCTAGCCACACTCGAGGGATGGTGGTGAGAAGCCAGGCACTGAGGTGTAAAGGACCCCCACGCAATCCACACTACAAAAGAGAGAGACAGAGAAGGGAGAAGTAGGCAGACACAAGACCTTTTCCAGGCCTTTCTTCCAGGACTAAGAAGACTGGGGTCTGGAACAGCAAGCAGGTGCCACTACGTGGCCAGAAGAATGTGGCAGGGAATGTCAGGCATCTTTCCTACCTTAGTCTGGTGCCCTTTACAGGCTCCTCACTTGTAATTCAGAGCTTGCCTTCCCCCCTTCACAGATTCCCCTCACTACAGCACCTGGGAGGAAAGGGTAACTGGGAACGAGACCAGAGAAACAGGACAGCCACCAGTGGCTCTTCGCTAGTGGCTGTGGAGATGGGGTGGTAGAGGATTAAGTCATCTGAGCCTGACCATCAGGGGAGTGGCCCATGGAGCCCACAGTTCTGGCAGGAGGTGGAAGCTACAGGGTCCCAGGGCCTTAGTGACCAAAGGTGACCCTGAGCCCTTTATGTGTTTTACAAAAGTTGCCAAATTAAGACAGGATTATAACTGCTCGAGTCATTGTCAGGGCTGAAAGGTTGGGAGCCTCAAATATGCCCCAGCAGTATTGATGAAAAGCTTAAAAAGTAATATAAGGGAGAAAGGAGCTCGGAAAGTAACATGTATAACTCTTATTAAAGAGGAGCGCCACGGCGAGGTTGTGAACTTGAATCACTGTTTGAACTTTAATTTGTTCATTAACAGGATTTGCCCCTCACTGCGAATGTTATTACTTCCCTTTGCCGCCCAGCAACAACTCTGGGTATAATGAAAGAGTCTGGCAAAAAGTTAAACGCCTGGTAATTAATTCATTTAATTGAAAGGGGGGCAGGGAGAGAAAAGGGTCCCCCTCAGAAGCAGACGGCAGGGCTGTAGGAAGGAGCAAGGCTGCCTTCTGATGAGGCATGCAGCCAGATGAACTCCACAAGCCCCTGAGGTCCCTCTCCCAGTGCACACGGACTCTTCTGGAGACAGGGTTCTACCCACGGACTCTTCTGGAGACAGGCTTCTACCCACGGACTCTTCTGGAGGGTCTGCTATGGTGGCATGGATGTCAGAAATCCAAAAATCAATGCGGCCTCATAAAATCTTCCATTAAAAAGTAGGGAATTTTTGCTTTTCCCCACTTCCTCCCTCGAGTCAGGCCCCTGATAGCTTTATGTTTCTAGATGAGTGGATGGGGACCGTGAGGACCTAGACACAAGTGTCCTGTTTGCACCTTCCTCTGCCCTGCACCATGTGCCTTCTTTCTTCCTTCCCCTCCTGCAGATGACCTCAGTGAACTCAGAAGATGGGTCCCAAGTCCACCCCATTGCCCTCGCTCAGCAACAGCCGGACCGAACCAGCTTGGTTTGCCTGTGACCTCACAGCCTACGTTTTCTTTGTCACCTGCCTCCTTCCTGCACTTGTCAACCGCGGCACAAAATGCCCTTCTCACACATCTCCCACAGCACAATCAGGCACCTCGGGGCACGACGCTGCCCTGGCGGGTAAACGAGAGGCTAGTAAAGGCCAGGTGATCAGCAGTAGGTCAGGCTATTCTTTCCTATTAACCGCAGTTAGGATTTCCTAATACCTTAAAAACTGGTCTATATAACCAGCACAATTTTTTTTAGAAGTATAATTATCCAACCTTGTATTCTCTCACCACAAAACTAGTATGAACCCAAAACAAAACAGCAGGGAGAGAATACAAAACAATAAACACAAAGTACATTAGAACCCCTATTTCCTCAGCTTGTGTTTTCAAATAATTCATTTCTTAACTCCTGAGAGAAATGGGATTTTATCATCCAATTAAATTAACACCAAATAAAAACATCAAAGTTGCTGGGGTGGGTCCTCTCCCGTTTATCCCAATGTATCTTTTATAACAACACTAACCTTCAACTTCTGACTATTATAGTTGATTTTTCTCATGTCTTCCTTGAAGCTGAGATGTACAGACTCTCAGTCTGAACAGCAGAAAGGGGGAAGGGGCTTATTACATGCTTTTTTAAAAGGTGAAAACTACAGGGTTTATTTAGAATCTATAGCTTTCTACCTGTTGTAGTGCCTAAATACTAAGTAAGCTCAATTTCCCACAGTTACAGAGATATTCTAGTTTTATTCTGAACTGACACTAAATGTAAACAGATCGACCCTACTACCCTACAACACACTGCTGGCCCCTGAACAGCACAGCAGTTTAAGGTGTGGTAACCCTGACCCTAGCCTATCTAGACCCAGACAACACGTGTGCGCAGGAAGAGCTCCTTCCGACTACCGAGGTGAACTGTTCCCAACTTTCTTTATTTGAAAGCACTGACAGTTCTATCTGCAGCTGCTCCCAGCCCTCTCCCACCCCGTAGGCAGCCACTGCTCTGTCTGGTTGATCTTCCACTACATTCCTACAGGAGGCGGTGCAGCTTTTTAAGAGCTGCTCTCCTTGTCCCTTGGGAGCATCACATAGACTAGTTTACTGAAGGTACCGGGCACCATGTCACTATGTCCAAACACTCTCCCCTATAATCCCTTCAGTTCAATGGGACTGGCACAACTATATCCCTAAGGCTACAGGACCTGAATCTCAGGAGTAGGTCTCAGCACTGAGCTAGGCCCCTTTGGATGATGAGCCTGGCTTAAGAGCTGGTACTCTCCACTCTGGCTCTACAGAATACTGTGCTGTGTTCTGGTCACTCCTTCAGGTTGCTAGCTACAGTGCCCCTCACTTCCACGCTGTAAGGCTGAGCTCAAACCTTACACAAACTCAGACAGTCCCGTATCTGCCTTGATACCCTGGACTATCACACAAACTCAGACAGTCCCGTGTCTGCCTTGATACCCTGGACTATCACACAAACTCAGACAGTCCCGTATCTGCCTTGATACCCTGGACTATCACACAAACTCAGACAGTCCCGTATCTGCCTTGATACCCTGGACTATCACACAAACTCAGACAGTCCCGTATCTGCCTTGATACCCTGGACTATCCCTCTGCTCCTTGGCCAACTACTGACCTCTTCGATATCTACAAGGCATCATGTGGCACCACACTTTGCTGCCTGTGTTGTTGATTTTCTTTTAAAGATTCCTCCAACCACAGCATAACCTTTCTGAGGAGGAGACTTGTTTATCTGTGAGATAGCGCCCCACTGTCCAAAGATTATAACAGTTCTTCTGTCAACCATTCACTTGGTGCACACACTTGAAGTACACTCTGTCATTGTTACCAGTTTGTACACAAAATGAGGCTCAAAGAGATTAAGGAATTCACCAAAGGGCTGGAGCGACAGTTCACTGTTAGAAGCACTGGCTCAGTTCCCAGCACCTGCATGCCAGCTCCTCATCTCTCACACCTCCAGCTCCAGGGGACCCCACACCATCTTCTGGCCTCATGGGCTGCAGGCACAGACAGCAAGCAAAGCATCCATACACACAAAACAGGATCCTCTGAAGCCATTCAGCTAGAGAGCAGAACATTTCACATCCAAACAGGAAGCGTCTGATGCTCCCCTGCTGGCTCAAACACACCACAGTGTGAGCTGCTGGAATGTTACTGTCGCAGGGCACTGGCCAACTTTAGAAAATACGCTGCTGGGCAGGACCTCCTACTGACAATGGTGCTGCTCTTATTGTGCAGTGCATCCAATCCTGAAGCTCACGGAGGGTAGGTGTAGACCTGGACATTCCAGGACATTCTGTCCTCTTCGCTTTTCTAGGATCCTCCCCGCATCTGTACTGTGCTTCTATGGGACACTAGAAAGGGACTATTCCCATTGCATCATCGGTGTCTTCTCAGTACCAGGAGGAAAAGAAGAGAAAATGAAAGCAGAAGATAGGACGTTGTGGGGTGGTTGGCTTTGCTTCATTATGGTGTTTGTTTTCTTTTTTGGTTTTTCGAGATGGTTTCTCTGTCGCTTTGGAGCCTGTCCTGGAACTAACTCTGTAGACCAGGCTGTCCTTGAACTCACAGAGATCCACCTGCCTCTGCCTCCCAGAGGCCTCCCAAGTGCTGGGATAAAAGGAATGTGCCACCACCACCTGGTTCATTTTGTTTTTGAGACAAAGTCTCATGTAGCCCCAGGCTTGACTTCAACTTGGCATTTAGCTGTTGTGAAATATTTACTAATACTGTGTGAAGACATGTCACTGTGATTGGTTTAATAAAAAACTGAATGGCCAATAGCTAGGCAGGAGAGATGGTCGGGCTTCCCAGGGAGAGAGAGGAAGAGGAGGTGGAATCTAGGCACACGAATTACACCAAGGAGGCATAGTGAGACTCCTAAGAAGTCAGACAAGGGCACAAAGTGGAGGTAACCGAGCCACATGGCAGAACATACATGAATAGAAACAGGTTAATTAGAGGAGTAAGAGCTAGTTTGGGACACGCCTAAGCTAAAGGCTAAGCTTTCACAATTTAGAGTCTCTGGTAAGTATTTTCAGACCTGCGGTCCAAAGACAGTCCAACAAGAAAGCTTGCTATGTGTAGCCAAGGCTAGCCTTGAACTCCTGATCCTCCTCCTAGATACTAGGATTAGCACTCCAGTCTTGCTAGTCTGTTTGTAAACGGAACTCTCATCTCTGCAGTGGAAACCGAGTGTTGTAGAAAGAATGACAATAAATGTTCACAGGAGTCACCTGAGGCAACCTGTGGGGCGCAAGCCGGCTTCTCTTTCTCTACCTCAGGATGTGGCAGCAGGTCTTAAAAGACTTGCTGAGGAGAATAACCTTCAACAAGAAAAGAACAAGATCTAGACATCTCAACAGCTCTCTCTAGGAGATGGTTCCTTTACTACTGCTACAGATCTGGACTTTAGGTATTAAGGAAGCTATTTGTTTTCCTTTTATGTAGCAGGTCTTTAGAAAATGTGTAAAAAAAAACAAAACAAAACAAACCACCCTCTCAATATGACAAGCTATTGTGAGCCTGAGAAAGGAAGTACAATGACTGTCTTGTGTTAGTCACTTGGCTCTAGAGTCCTTGATAAAATTAGTCTATTCTCCTAAGTTCCTAAGGATGGTTCATCTTCTATATTTTCTTTTGAACACCTGGGTAAACAAACCTTATCTCGACCTACAGTGACTGTGTTTCAGCACACAATTCTGCTGGTCCACAGCACTTAATAAACTAAGTAGTTCTGTTCGCTTCCTCTCACAGGAGGAACAGACGGTGGATATTACTACTATATACATTTTGTCTTTCAGGACAATCAGAATATGCCTCTGGTATTAGAACCGGGACATGATAAGGCCAGTCTTCACTGCTGAACCAGGACTTTCTTACACCTGGGATTTTGCATTTCTTAGGGCTCACTTATTTAGGATCTACATGTGAATTTTGTAAACTTAAAGTCAGTAACTCCTCCATGAGAAAGAGATGGATTTCAAGCTATTCCTACTGAGTTTATTACCTTACCTATAAGTAATAAAAAGTACAACATTTAATATTTAAAAGCATTTGGCTGACTCTTAAATCTTAAAAAAAAAGGCAGACATAATTCTCAGGGTATCTGAGAAGACTAAGGTCTCACACCTCCCAAATGAGGTGCGGATACCAGTTCTTCCCCTTTACTGCTAACAAAGGCTGTTTTGTTTTCTTAGCAGGTAAACAACACACGGAAGTCCCACAGAGAGGAATTGAGAATTGGCCTCTCAGGTACACATTCCTCCTATGTGGACCGGGGTGGTCCATTTCCTAGCAGATACAGAGAAAAGTTCTGACTTTCACATGGAGATGAAATAAGGATATTTCTTTTGTCTAAATCATGTTTGGAGAATCCTCAGCTCCATCTGACTTTGGGCACTTACTTGTCCTTTTTCTGTTGACCAGTCTTCCCAGGGATAGGGCGCCAGCATTTGCAACACTCTGTTTAAGCAGAGAAGTTCCTTCATCTTTGTCCAGTGCCCTCCACCTTCCCTGGTCACTGGATGTGGTAGTTTGAAAAAGAATGACCCCTCATAGGCTCATAGTTTGAATGCTTAGTCCTCAGTTAGTGGAACTGTTTGGAAAGGATTAGGAGGTATGGCTTTGTTGAAGATGTTTCACTGGAGGTGGGCTTTGAGGTTCCAAAAGTCCATACCAGGCCTAATCTCTCTCCCTCCTTCTCTCCCTCAGCCCCACCTGCAACTTGCTGATCATGATCAGATGCAAGCTCTCAGTTACTGCTCCAGTACCACACCTGCTTGCCTGCCTGCCTGCCTGCCTGCCTGCCTGCCTGCCTGCCTGCCTGCCTGCCTGCCTGCCTGCCTGTCTGTCCTGCCTGCCTGCCTGCCTGCCTGCCTGCCTGCCTGCCTGTCTGTCCTGCCTGCCCTGCCTGCCCTGCCTGCCTGCCTGTCTGCCCTGTCTGTCTGCCCTGCCTGTCTGTCTGTCTGCCCTGCCTGCCTGTCTGTCTGCCCTGCCTGCCTGTCTGTCTGCCCTGCCTGCCTGTCTGTCTGCCCTGCCTGCCTGTCTGTCTGCCCTGCCTGTCTGTCTGTCTGCCCTGCCTGCCTGCCTACCATGCTCTTCACCAAGATGATCATGGACAAAACTTCTAAAGCTGCAAGGGAGCCCTGAGTTTGATGTTTCCTTTAATAAGTTGCATTGGTCATGGTATTTCATCACAGCAAAAGAAAAGTAATTAAGGCATTGATATTGGCACTAATCACTCATAAGCTCATAGCCCTCTCTATAATACTAAATAAAAGTACTGGACCTGAACTCATAAATATTCTTACTCAGCTAATTATATTTCTTTCTTCTAATTATATTTGTATGCTTTTTTTGATTTCCCAGTCTCAGCCGGAGTTGAATATGACTTATTTATACAACTTCTAAATTTATCCCTGGGGTTTGGAAGAGCAATTCTAAGCCCTTCCTTCAAAAGAACTAAACTACTTCAAAGCCCTGACCACACACCTCTTTCCCTTTCCCTGATTCTCTTTTCCTGTGCTTCCTCTACCCCATCATCCACACTCTGGTCTTGAAGATCCTCAGGGTTTAAAGTTGCATGCTTCTGTGTTTTTTGTAGTAGGATGCTATTAGTTACAGCAATATATAGTTATTACTACATACATACTTTATGGTTTATATTATTCATAACAAACTTAAAAATTACAAATGGTTTAGTTCACAGTTTAGATCTACTTACAGTCTAAGGATGGCTGGGGATTTTTTTTACTCTTCTTCTTTTATAGTTCAAGGAATGTATAATACCAATTTAATGTGACGTTACAGTGCAACCTTATTTTAGCTAGGAGATCATGATTTAAAAAAAACTCAACCACATATTATAAATAGTTTAAAAAATCATGCCAGAATTATGAACTCTTATAAAAATACAAAATCAATTAACCAGTCTTTTTTTATTTATTTTCTACTTTTTGAAGATAGGTTCTCACTGCATAACCAGGAACTCACTGTGTAGACCAGGCTAGCCCCAAACTCACACAGATCCGCTGTTCTGCTTCCAAAGTGCTAGGGTTAAAGGTGTGTGTCACTGCGTCTGGCCCAACCAAAGTCTTCACAGTAGAGCTGTCTGATGTAATCTGTCTCCACAGTGTATGGCAATGCACTGCTCTACATGTGCGTGACTCATAAATGAACACTTCACTGACACTGAAGACAACTTATATTCCAGGTGAGAGCTTCCCTTCACACTGCCCCTTGGTAATTACTCCCATGCCAAGGATGGCGCCGTTCTTCAAACTGTATTGGTAAACTAACCATAGAGCTAAGTTAAAAGGCACCCAAGACAGCAATCCAATTCTTTCAGTTTGTTTTGGACTCAGATGACCCTACTCTGGTTTGGTTGTACACTTTCTCCTTCAGGCGCTACAGGAAGAAATAAGTGACTTCTCAAAGTCTTTTAAAACAAGATGTGTTCGTGGGTGCCAGTGGAGAGCTGCAGAAGATGTCTGAGTGACAGAAGCATCGTTCTAACAAACACGGTGGCTTCCGGCGCAGTTAGCTGAACAAGAGCACACTAAACTATGCATGCACATTGTAAAAATACAGACAGTTTGCAGTCATACCTTAGTTACAGACTTTCAGCACTGTAGCACAGGATTGGGATAAAATCATCCCTAACTTCTTTCATTATTGAACTTAACAAGATTTTACATTAAGCACATCTTTCCGATTTCACACAAAATGTTTTGATAATCTAGGGTGATGTTACTGCTGAGAATGATTTCGAGCATTATCTAAGGAAAATTATAACTAAAGATCAAAGGAGCAAATATCCTGAGAATGTTTCCTATTTCTGCTAAACCAGTTAATTTTAACCAGGTGTGTGCATGACTAGCTAGGATGTGTTTTGTTTGCGTGACTTAATTGTATACAATTCTTATTTGGAGTTGGGCTTAGAAAACAAAGCTAAGTGGCTTCAATTTTAACTAAAAATTTAGAGCTTTCATTTACATATAGCTAAGCAGTCTAGCATACCATAGAAGAAAACTGCATTCTAAAATAGCTAAAGGAATATTATAAGCCCATAAGTCAGGTACATCTATTAAACTTTGTTTACAAAGTTTGAGAAAACAAAAACCATGATGCTGTGACGAGGACACAGTTGGAGAGAATTTTCTGACTCCTAGTAAGTTTTATTCCCTTAGTGAGCATAAATTTCCCATCGGTATAAATGAGAGATCACAGGGTTTAGTTCTTTAATAATAATGTTCCTTGTTTTTTTGTAACCAGGAAATAATGTTACATTTTAACAACTATTAAACGCTTATAGTGACCCTGCTCTTCTTTGTAAGGACACTTAAAGAATAGCGTAGGGGAGTGTTTGTGGAGTTCACTGCAACAGTAACCCCACCATTGCATTCCCCAGGATTTGGTCCATGGAAATACCACTCTGACATCTTAAATCTGAGTTTAAATGTTCCGGCTTTTCCAGTTTTAGAAAGCATTTGGTATCCTAGAACTCTCTTAACTTCCTGTGGACTGTTCAAGAGGCCACATGACGTTATACCCGCCTGCTCCTTACTTGATATGAATGGAAGAAAGGCTCCTTCCTATGCGGCTGCAGTGAGTACAAACACCTACAAAATGCTAAGTGTTCCTACTTCCTTCAACAACTGGGAAGATGTCAACCAAGCACAAAATATTTTTAGTGTGTGAACTAAAATCTCCTCTGACTGATAGCCTCAGATGTTTCCTTATGAGATTCTGTGTCGAAACTGGTTTATATATTATCGGTCTTTCCAGAACACATTGATATCACATTTCATAATAGCTTGGTATGATGACATCTCTGTCCTAGAGTGACGTATTGTATTAGCATGTCGGTATCTAAAACAACAGAACAAAACCGAGCACCTGGTGAGAGGGCCGATTTGGGGCGCAGGGGTAGACTGAGGGACAGCTAGGGGAGCCTAAGGGACTCCTTGTTTCTTGCAGAGCGCCTCCTGGGAGGTGCCGGGAACCGTCGAGGGTTCGCTACCGGAGGAGGACAGCAGGTTTCCACATTTCCAGCCCCATCCAGCAGTTCTACTCCACCGTCACCACGTAACGGTCCACGTGCGAGCTGGGGTGGTTCAGCGGGCGACCCCGCGGTGGCCGGGGTCAAGCGCCCGAGGCGCAGGGACCGTGGTTCCGGCTGGGCCGACCCGGGTGGGTCCGGAGGCGGCTGAGGGCCCGGCATCCCCGAGGCAGCGCTCGCACCCACGCGCTTTCCCGCCCGCGAGCCCGCGTCCGCGACGCCCTGCTCCCCCGACCGCACGCGGGGCTCAGGGTGGGCGAGCCCCGCGTGCGAGCACCCGCCCCAAGCAGGGCCCCGGGGGCCACGCTCACCTCCGACACCCGGCGCCGCCGCCGCCTGCAGCGGGAGACAGCGGCCGGGGAGCGCCGCGCCCGGCCGGCGGGCCGTGCGGGGACCTCGCCGGGCAGCCGAGCTCAGCCGGCGCCGACTCCCCGGAAGGGAGGCCTCTGCTGTCGAGCCGCGGAGCTGCAGCGGGCGAGCAACGACGCCGTCCAGGCCCCGCCCTCTCGGAGGGCCCGCCCCGGCCCCGCCCCCTCGCTGCCCAGACTCCGCCCACCAGCCGCCTCCACGCGGGTACCGCCCCCTCCCCTCTTCTCAGCCCGCCCGGTGTAATCGGCCCTCTTCCGGAGATGAACGCGAAGCGACGTGGAAAGCCTTCCACCAAAATGAGCTGTGATATCCTTTTGATGGCTATAATTTATTCCAAATCGTCCCTGGACTGAAACGATCAATTAGCAGCCCGAAACGCACTGTGAAGTAAATTGTCACACTCTCTATTACAGGGTGGTTATCATATATTTATAAGGTGTGTTTTCTGCAATCAGAACCAACAAGGTGTTGAGCGATCAGTCATAAACTCACTTCTTAAAAAAAAAAAAGGAGAGAGAGCGAGCGAGAGAGAGGCATTGTGTGGCAGGGGAGAAAAATCCTTATGACAGTTATCCCTCCCTCCCCTCCTGACGCTTCTCTTGGCAACTGGAAAGAGCAGCAAGCACTCTGCACTGACTTCTCTGAGACCCACGCCACCCGGGGAGCAGTGGGGGCTGTGGGCTAGGAGGATGGTATCCCGGACCAGAGGTTTCCGTACTGCGGACACCGAAGGCCAGGCATAAGCATTATTCTTCCCATTCCCTCCCATCCCTAGCCTCTTTCCAAGCGAAGGGCAGAATGGTTGCGTTCCAACCACAAGCCTTCCTTCTTCCTCAGGCCTCCAGGTCCTTTAGGGGTGGTCAGGGCGACGTGGAGTACCCACTATGGGAAACATGATATCCTGAATTGAAGTCATCATCAGCCATGACCAACCATGGCAAACAGTTCTAGGAAAATCATAAGAAATGCTGGTTCCGTCTGGTGGGCTGTTGGCACTGGCCCAAACCATGGAGGCATTGCTATTTTCCTCATCGTCATTCTGACTTGTTAGAACTATACACCCACACATTCTGAATGTCCTTTAGCAAGCTTTCCAGCAGGGGTTCAGGAGCCAACTATAATCCTTTTTGGAAGGATTCTGGTTTGCATCTAAATAATATTCTTTTTTTCTTAAAAAACAACTCTAGGCATTCCTGTTGACAAGGTCCCCATCCCAACACTCTATTCAGTTATGAGACAAACGGCGGCCTCCAACCCTCAGGAGCCAGTCACCTGCTACCATGACTGCAGGGCCCAGCCTTTCAGATAATGCTTTGGGGGTGTCCAAGCCCCGACAGTCTTTTCACCCCAACAACAGACCAAAAACTTAAAATGATAATGATCATTGATTGGTCTTTTCTTTTTTCTTGAGTTCATGTCATCTTCCTGCCTCACCCTTTCCAGTACTGAAATTAAAGGTATGTACTGCCTAGAAAAAAAATTAAAATTTTAATTTAGTGGGGTTTTTTTGTCTGTTTGGTTTTTGTTTTTTACCAAAACTGTTTTAGTGGGCTATGATAAAGAAAGAAAGCTGGGCATGGTAGCTCATACTTATAATCCCAGCACCTTGGGACAGGTAGAGTTAGTAGCCAGTCTGGACAATGTAGTGAGTTCCAGGATAGCCTGAGACGCCTCCCCTTTTTTTTGGAAGGGGGGTGATTTGCAAGAAAAAGCCCCAGTGGGAATTCCCTGATCTGGGAATGTCATCTCCTCTTTCTTCCCAAATCCAGAATCATCTCTTCTTCCTTCCCAAATCCAGAATCTCTTTTTCAGGGTTAGTGCCTAAGGTTCACCCACACTGCTTTAACCAAGGTCAGTGGTGGAGGAGAGATGAGTGGGGAGGGGAAGGGGGTAGTGGTGGGGGAGAAAGAGTAGTGGGGGGAGGGGGTAGTGATAGGGGAGGGAGGATAGTGGGGAGGGAGGAGCAGTGGGAGGAGGGAGTAGTGGAGGGGTAGTGGGGGTGAGGGAGAGTAGTGGGGGAAGGGGGTAGTGTTGAAGAAGGAGGGTAGTGGGAAGGGGGAGCAATGGGAGGAGGGGAATAGTGGGGGGAGGGGAGTAGTGGCAGGGGAGGGGATGTGGTGGTGGTGGGGAATAGTGGGGGGAGGGAAGTAGTGGGGGAGGAGAGTAGTGATGGGGGAGGGAAGAGTAGTGGGGGGAGGGGAAGTAGTGGTGGGGGAGGGGGGAGTAGTGGGGAAAAGGGAGTAATAGGGAAGAGAGGGCAGGAATAGAGAAAAGAGGGAGGAATGGAGGGGGGATGGGGCGGAGAGGGAGAAGAGGGAGGAATGGGGAAGAGAGGGAGGCATGGGAAAGAGTTGGTGTGAATGGGGAGGAAAGGGGAGAGCCTATAAAACTCCAGAACTGCCTTCTTGGGAGAAGCCTTAAGTGGAAGGCAGAGGCCAGAGGCCCTTGTCCCAGACACCCAGCTCTGAGAGTGAAACGTAGCTTCCTAATGAACTTTAAATTACCAACATCGCTAAACTCTCCCTTAATAGACTTGTAAAGATCTGCTTGCTACCTTCCCCCTTCATGTAGAATTTGTAATCAAGAGCCCAATTTTGTCATTTGGAAATACTAATTATCTAATCACGGCATGCCGCATAACGTACTTGTCTGCCCAATTAGCTAGGACAATTATTAAAATTCAGAGGCCTAATTATGTCTCAATTTAATGCTGGCAAACTTGCATACAGAGCAGTAATTAAAATCCTCTCTCTGCCTCTGCCTTTAGGGCACGGGATGATTAGGCCCTGTCAGGGGGTGGACTGAACCAAACCAGTGAAGCGTATTGTGCCGCGTGACCCTGCATTGTTAAGTGTGTCAACATATTAACCTGAATTCCCTTCAGCCCCCACATAATCACATTTGGTGCAGGAAGAAAGGAGCTAAAACATGAAGCATTTTATTAAAAAAACATAAATTCTTTTTAATTAATGCAATGAGGGTTCTAGTGAATTCCATGCTTCCAAGTGCTGGAAGACATAAGACTGGCTCATCTAATTACTGGCAAATTTGCTCTTGTTAAAACTCCTTTTTAAAAAAAAGAAAGAAAAAGAGAAACCTCATTTAATGAAAATGATTTTGGGGTAGAATATATTGGGAGGGGGAACCCAGCTAGTCGGCTTTCAGTAACACAGTTGAATACTAGCTTTGATGGGCGAACACAAGTAAATGTTGACTTCCAAATGGTTCAGCCCAAGACTGCAGGCATCGAGGGGCTATACTTTAATGGTTGAAAGACGTTAATAAGAGTGGAAAATTAAAAATCATAATATTGAAACAAATTCAAAATATTTATCTTTGGGATTCCTAAAGTTTGATATCTGAAAGCCAACCAGCACGAGGGGCCTTCACGCCGAAAATGTCTACGATGCTTTGGAAGCCCCTCAGTGTCTGAATCCCGGACGGCACAGCCTATCCCCTCTGCTGTCTTTATATACCCTCCTCTACAAATTAAGGAGACATGCAAAGCCCACTGAGACTTCTGAGCTGCCTCCTGAATTCTGGGTTTCATTCATGGTGGCTTTTTTTTTTTTAAAGCTCATTTATATATTAAACAAATGAAGGTCAATGATCAATCTAGCCCCAAAATAGCTAATTTACAACAAGGATTTTTTTCCAGTTGCTTCCAAACTTTTCAACACAAGAAAGATAGTTTCTAGAGAATAAGACAGAGAGACAGACAGACTGATACGCACATGCCCCATGGCGGATTGACTGAGAGGTGCCCTCAGTCTTTGGCATTTGAACACTTGGTCCAGAGTTGGTGGCACCATTTGGGAAGTTTAGACGGCGCAGCCTTGATGAAGGAAGCGCCATTGGGAGCAGGCTTTGAGATCACTCCTGATTCGTGCCTGTTAGGATGTGAGCTCTCAGCTTCCTGATCCTTGCTGTCATTCTCCCTTGATTAATGAGATCTTATCCCTCTAGAACTGGAAGCCCAAATAAACCCTTCTTCGTTCTATAGTAGCTGTTGATCATGGTATTTTATCACAGCAACAGAAATGTAAGGAACAGGCAGCCTGACCTAGCCAGAGCTCTCTAACTCGGCCTTACTCTGCATCTTACAACCGTGTGATGCAGGAGGCTTGGCAGGGAAGCCTCTATTTGACTGCATAAGGCAGCTAAGAGACTTGTCCCATGCTTACCACCCTATGTCCCACTTCTGAATTACAGCAAGGCAAGACTAACCTAGCCATCCTGCCTCCTACTGCTTCAGACAGAGGGGTAGAGATTCAGACACCGGGCAGGCCTGTTAGTTTGGTTAACTATCTCCTGTTGAGACTAGAGTATGGATGATGTGAGAGTATCCAATAGATAGAGCAGATGCAGCAGGCTTGAGGCCCCTCTGTCCTCAGTCAATACCCCTTTGCAACATGCTTACTCAGGTTGGCTAAACTGGTCTGTTTTCTCCCTTTTACCTAGTAAAAGCACTTTGTGTACATGTGGATGCATGTGTGCAGATTCGTGTGTGCACGTGTGTGTGCGAGTGTGTGTGCATGTGTGTGCGTGCATACGTGCATGTGTATGTGTGCGAGTGTATGTGAATGTGTGTGCATGTGAGTGTGTGTGCATGTGCGTGTGTGTATGTGTGCATGTGTGTGTGTGTGTGTGTGAGTGTCTTCTATCACTCCCCACCCTACTTTTTGAAACAAGGTTTCCTACTGAACCTGGCATTTATGGAGTCATTAAGAATGGTGTGGGCTGCAGAGATGGCTCAGCAGTTAAGAGCACTGACTGCTCTTGCAGAGGACCCAAGTTCAGTTCCCAGCACCCACGTGACAGCTCACAGCCATCTGAAACTCCAGTTCCAGGGGACTTACCACCATTTTCTGAGCACCTTGGGTATGACACACACATAATATAGTTACATACATGTAGGCAAAACACTCAGGCACATACAAAATTAAACCAGACTTTAACAAGACATACAGACAAAAAAGCTGGCCCATGAGTTTCCATGATCCTCCTGTTTCTGCCACTCCAGCGCTAGGATTTCAGGTGTTCACACCCACACCGGGCTTTTAGCGCCTCATGCTAGCAAGGTAAGCGCCCCCCCCCTTACCCACTGAACATCTCTCCAGCCGTCTTCTTTCAATTTTTGTATTCTGCAACTATGCGCAGCTTCATCAGACTCAGCAACAGAAGGTGCCTTCCCCGGTCTTGCTCTGGATGCTGTGTGGTCTGTCCCGAGACAGTTCTGGATGGTTCCTTCACCTTCTAACAAAGGTACTGACTACAGAGAAGTCATTACAGAAGCCGCATGTCCAGAGCCAGGGCAGGCCCTTAGGTGCTTGTGCTAGCAAACCAGGGGGCTTAGGCTGGCCCCAGACCTCCCAAGGAGTGTGCCCTATGTCTTGACAATGGCCTTGCTCTGAATCTCCTCGGATAGCAGGCTGAAGTGCAAATCTGTGTTCTGACTTGTCCCCGTGCCTGTCAGCATGTTTTCCTCCTGTCAGCAGCAATTGACTGGTCAGGCTCACCCCTGTACAGCAATTGTAGCAGCTCATTGACAGACCAGTGACCCAGCTGGACCTGATAATGGAAAACTATTGATTTTCGTGGGTTCCACGAATCTCAAATGAACGACCGATGTAATGTCATCAATTGTCTCAGACTCTTGATAACCCAGGGGGAAAAGTTTCAGGGCTGCCTGGATTTCCTGACAACAGTGCATTGGGAAGAAGCAGCAGCATCCTGGGTGGTTTCCCTGGATGATCCCCCATTAGTCCATAGGAGCATTGGCCCCAAGGCTTAGACATGTATTGTCAAAAGGGGGGTAGCGGAGAAATAGTGGAACTGAAACCTTACATCTCACCCAGTAGACACCTGTCGAGAGACCAAGGGAGGACTGTGTTTAAAACAGGTGTTTGTTTGGCAGGGCCTCCCAAAGGTAAGCGTCTTACTGATGAACCACCCCACCAGCCCCGCCCACTTGTTACAAACCTGACTGGGCTGTGGTGGGGAGGAGAAGCTGAGGGAAACGGAAACTATATTGCCTCTCCATGGTCCTGATGCCTCCGCTTGCCTTTGCTGATGTGCTTGGGGTAGAAAGGACATCTCGGCAATTGCGCAGCTGTGCATTTACATGCCTTGTGTGGGTGATGGGAAACCATTGTTTCGATTTTCAAAACTTCCTTCTTTTATCATTGTAAACCCATCCAATGGGCTGGAGAGCTGCCTGAGCCATCAAGAGCACCTGTTGTTGTTGCAGAGGATCCCTGTTCAATTCCCAGCATGGTGGCGGCTCACAGCTATCTGTAACTCCAGATCCAGGGAGTCCCACACCCTACTCTGGCCCCTCGGGCACCAGGTGTGCACACAACACACAGACATACATGCAAGCAAAACACACATAAAATAAATCAATTTTTTAAAAAAAGCAAAAATAAAAACTATCAAACATTGCCTTACGCATTTCAAAGAGTTATTTCTTTTAAAGCCAAATTAGCAATTTTTTCCCAGTAGAAAAACGGTGGCAACTCTGTGTTGTATGCTGAGTTCTGATGGACAGAATGTCCATTAGTGGCCTCTGTCAACAGGAACCTCCTTTGAAAAGAAGAAAAGCGGGGAAGCCATTGAAGCCACTGAGCCTCCGCGTTGACCCAATGCACTTATCGTGAGGACATAACCATCTCATGGTCCTGATCAAACTGAGACACCGTAAGAAGCCGGTTCTAGGGGAGCTAGAGGAGCAGATCAGAGGGTGCGGAGATCACAGGCTCGCCTCCCTGGCTGTGGCTCAAAGCCCGTTGGAGAGAGAGACCACAGCAGGGAGGCGGAAGAGACAGACCTCAGGGTGATGAGCCCACGCCTGGCAGGGTCTTGTTCACACTCTGCTGTAACGGTCTCTCTGGTGATTAGCTTCACCCCTAAAACGCCACACCTACCTGGTCTTCCAGCGCCACCGAAGCCAACACTGCTCACTGTCTGTCACTCTGTGAAGGCCTACAGGAGGAGGCCTGGGAAGAAACGAAGGCAGACAAAACAAACTGGCGGCTCTCAGCCACACAGTCACCTGGCCCAAGTGACAGGAGGTCAGAGGTCGAGGCTAGGTGATCCAGGCTCTGGGGCTCTTTAGGGCAGCACCAAGGGTGGACAGTAGGATCAGGAGCCAGAGAGACCTTGCTTTTAAATTGTTTGACTTCTATGCAGTTTGTTCTTTGGCAATTTCATACACAGACAAAATGCATTCAGGGGAATTCTTAGAATGGGCCTTTTTTTTTCTTTTTTAAACATGTCCTGGCAAGTTGTTCTGATTTTACTCCCAGCTTTATCTGGGGCTTGCCCCAAGCCTATTCCTAAAACAGTTGCAGGCAAGAGGAAAAGACTGTATAACTCTGACTTGGTTATTGGATCTCTGCGCATCCTCTGAGAGTAGGAGACACAGGGGCCTTTCCCAGACTACACCACACCTAAAGATCAACCACGGGTCCCCATGTGACAGCGGTTAGAAGCGATGATGAGCACCACACAGGGAAGCATCGATGCGCCAACCACTGCCTTGAGACCTGATTGGACCTTCCATCTCTGCTACAGATGGCAAAGGCCACACCAATGGCCACAATAAAAGACCAGAACTGTTCATCCAAGCCCTGACAACATTTTTTAACCAAAGATTCTTAAGAGATAGTGCTGGGCACAGTGGCTCACAATGCTAATCTCAGCACTTGGGAGGCAGAGGCAGGCAAATCTCTGAATTTGAGAACAATTCCAGGACAGCCAGGGCTATGCAGAGAGACCCCCCCCCATCTCAAAAAAACAAAGAAATACCAACAAAAAGATCTTAAGAGATTGATGGTTGTTTTAAGGTTCTGAGATTTGGAGTAGCTTAGTTATTACAATACCAATATGATGTTGAATTCCCCTCTGAGGGTGTGAATATGCTGTATTACAGTTGGTTAATAAAGAAGCTGATTTGAGTCTATGGCAGGGCAGAATATAGCCAGGCAGGAAATCAGAACCGAGATATATATAGAGAGTAGATGAAGTCAAAGAGACACCATGTAGCTGCCAAAGGACACAGCCGTTGGAACTTTACCAGGTAAGCCAAAGCCTTGTGGCGATACACAGAATAATAGAAATGGGCTAATTTAAGATGTAAGAGTTAGTTAATAAGAATCCTAAGCTAATAGGCCAAGCAATGTTCTAATTAATACAGTTTCTGTGTGATTATTTCGGGCCTGAGTGGCCGGGAAACAAATGTGCAGTCTCTGCCTACACCACAAGCATCCTAAATATACCAAGATGTGGGTCTAGATCAGGACAGTTTCTATATAGAGGCACTACTGGGTTTGGTGTCCAAGCCTTCCTGATGCTGAGACCCTCAATACCTTTTCCTCATATTGTGGTGACCTCTCAACCATAAAACTATTTCTGTTGCTACTTCATAACCACAACTTTGCTACTGTATAAATCATAATGTAAACATCTATGCTTTTGATGATCTTAGGTGACCCCAGTGAAACTGTCATTTGACCCCCCACAGGTTGGGACCCACAGGTTGAGAACTGCTGGTTTGGACGAAAAGGCAGGGGAAGGGAGGTTATACAAGCAGCAAGCATGTGACAAGTAAAATTGGTAGCTTAATATCAGATAGAAATAAATGTTTAGACCAACACCTTAGAAATGTGTCCATAATAATAAAAGGGGTAAATCCAAGAGAGATTTTACAGCTGTGTATCAAAATTAGAGTTTCAAAACACTCCATGCAGTAAGTGCTACAACGGAAGAGAAACAGAACATTTAGATTTTAATGAGAGACTTAGTAACCTCTTACAAGTAGGCCCTGCCCACGTCGTTAAGAATGCGGGAGAAATAGATGGCACCATCAAGCCGTCCAGCCGTGATTGACATCCACACAACACCACGCACAGCAGCAGAGTCTGCGCTGTTTCCAAGGACCATAATGCTCACCGTGAAAGACCATAAAACATATCTCAATAAATGTGAATAGACTGGAGTCATACAAAGTAAGTTTCTTGAGTAAAATTAGAAATCTAAGATCTTTTTCAAAGGTCGCAATATTTGGAAATTAAACGGCCAACAGCTGATCCTTTGTATTAGGGTGTGTGTGTCTCGGAGTCAACCTGCCGAGGTTTAAAAACATTTCAAGGACTTTGCACGTGTGCCGAACACACACCGAGAGAGACTGGGGTGTAGTTCAGCCGCTAGAGTCCTTGCCTAGCATTCATGAAGCCATGGGTTCTGTCCTTAGCACTCCATACACTGGGCGGTGGCATCACAGTACCACACCTGGAGATCTGAGACAGGAGGATCAGAGTCTGAGGCATCTTCGCCTACAGAGCGAGGAAGATGGGTGATGTGCAAATACCACAGCATTCCATATTTTGAGCAAATGATGTAATATGGCTTCCTTTTTTAAGATTTATTTTTGCTTTTATTTATATGTGTGTTTGTATTGTGCCACATCAGTGCAGTATCCTTAGAGGTCATAAGAGGGGATCTGTCCCCTGCAGCTGGAGAAATGGGTAGTTGCGAGTTAGTGCTGCTGGGTGAACTCAGTCCCCAGGAAGACAGTGGGACTCTCAACTGCTGAGACCTCTCTCCAGCCCGTCTGTAATGTGTGTTTTAACAGAGTGACCGGACTGAACTGTTGGGAATAGGCCAAAAGGAAACAAGAAGAAAGAACCACAGCTTATAAAGCCAAGTAGTTCATGACAGTAATTTCCAACAGGAGGTTAAGAGAGAAGGCAGCAAGGAAGAACTGTATTCTAAAGGCTTCCCCCTAGACTTTATGGAGAGGTAATCAAAGGCAGCAAGGAAAAACTGTACTCTAAAGGCTTCCCCCTAGACTTTATGGAGAGGTAATCTGTACACAAAGCAGAGCCGGTTAACCACGTATCTGAGTTTCTGGATGAAGTTGTGCACACCACGCTCAGCACCCGAGAACCTCCCTGGCATCCTTTGCAGTCAGTGAACTCCATTCCCCCCCAGGCTATTACTGGCATGCTTTTGCTCTTGGTTTCTCTCTCTCTCTTCTCACATGTGTTAGTAGCTTACCTTTCCCAAATGCGATTCCATTGTTTGTGTGAGCCACAATGTTTATTTGCAGCTGTTAGTGACTATCTAGGTCATTTTTACAAGTTTGAATTTCTAAGAATAAACCAACTGTGCACATGTGCACAGGTTTTTGTGCAGACACGTTGCTATGAACGTGACGATTATGGGATGTCACGAGTCATGGTAAGATGTTTAAATTAACCTGACAAAATGTTTTAAAGGTGGCTGTGTTATTTAACATTCTTATCAGTAGTGGGAGTTCAACTGTTCCTTATCTTCTTTATTCCAGCCACGGTGATGAGTGTGGTTTGGAACGACATACCCAGGACGTTCCCTAACAGATCCTTCTCTAATTCCCTGTCCTTTCCATACAAGTTGAATACCTCGACTCACTTTTAACTTTATCTCTGCAATCTTGTACATGCCCAGGACTGCTGGATGTTATTTTGGTGTATACACAGATCGCATTTGTCTAGATAACTCATTGGTGTCTCTTAGGTCGCACAAGTTTTGGGCTATTATGAGAAAGGCTATTGTGAAAAATTCATCTACAATGTTCTGTGTGAGTTTGTTTCCAGTTCTTTCTTTTCAAGGAACTAACAACGTGTTTCCTGAAGTGGAATTTTTCCTTTTACTCCTACCACCAATATGTGAGGCTTCCAGGTGTTCCACATCCTTGCCAACACCTTTATTATCTTTTTAAAAAGTTTAATGTTTTTAAATTGTGTGCATGTTCATGTGAGCATATGCCTCACTACACAAATAGAACTTGCTTGCAGGGGACATTTTTAGGGGGAGAGGTTTGAGTCTCTCCTCTACCATTTGGTCCTAGGATCAAACTCAGATGGTCAGGCTTAGCAGCAAGTACCTTTACCCTGAGTCATCTCACATTGGTTTTTAATAATTTTAATCCACTTTCCATTGTGGCGTATAATCTTATATACTGCTCAATTTTTGCAAGTATTTTGCCGAGATGTATAGGAGATATTGGTGGGTGATTTTAATAATGTCTTTAGAATGAGTTATAAAGCGTTACTCCTCTCTTTCTCCTTGTGACGATGGATGATCACCATCAACTATCCTTTAATGTTTGGAAGAATTCACCAGTGAAGCAATCTGGTCCTAGTCTGCCCTTCGTTGAAATTGTTTTGATATTAATAATTCACATAAACAAATATGCTTAATTTCTTCAGGAGCGCGACTAGAAACAGGACTGTGAATGTCATGGTAGATGGTGCTTTCAGGTACACAAAGGGAGAGGGGGGATTTTAGGTAAAAGGAAGGGGTGGCAGGAGCTGTTTGGAGCAGTGATCCATCCAGTAAGGACAGGTGGCATGGATGACATCACTCAAGGACTGACAAGCAGTCTCCAGGCAGATGTCCTCACAGAAGCAACTGTTGTGCAAGGCCAGGCTCTGTCAATCTTGTTATCGCCATGTCTGCTCGTGATGCAGGAAGGTAGCAGTGATCCTTCTCTCATCGCTGATTGTACTGACTGGGCTTTCTCTACTCTCACTACCTACAATTTTGACAGTGTTTTAGATTTAATTTTAGGCGTGTTGATTTTCTTTGAGCCAAGAGTGATTACAGTTGTATTGACTTCCACATATTTGTGAATTTCCCAATTTTCTCCTGTTCTGCTCCTTTGTTGTTGGAGAATAAACTTTGTGTGACCTGTTGAGATATTTTCTGACCCAACACATGGTCTGTGTGTCCTGGGGGAGGTTCTTGTGCACTTAAGAATAACATGTATCCTTTGTTGAGCAAAGGAGCTTTTGGTTTGCCTGTTTTTGTGTTTTGAAAGCTGCTCTTCATAGGTGAAGACTGCTCGTTCATTTTCCAGTCACCCAGACTCAAATAATCTCACAGAAACTATATTAATTGCAACACTGCTTGGCCAACAGTTTAGGCATATGCCTAGCTAGCTCTTACATTTTAAATTGACCCATTTCTATTATTTTGCATTTTACCACGAGGCTTGTGGTTTGTTAACTCTTGCTTCTTGGGCAGCTACATGGTGTCTGTCTCCTTTGGCAGCTACATGGCATCTCTTTAATTCTGCCTACTCTTTCTCTGTATCTCTTCCAACCTGGCTATAGTCTTCCCTGTCATAGGCCAAAGAAGTTTTATATATTAGCCAATAAAAGCAACACATATGCAGAAGGACCTCCCACATCAGCTCTCAGGGCGTAGCTCTGGCTGGCCTAGAACTCACTCTGTAGACCAGATGGCTTCCAAGTCACTGAGATCCACTTGCCTGCCCCTGGATCCTGGAATTACAGGCACGTGTGTCCATGTTTGGCTTTAGTAGAGTATCCTGTAGACCTGTCAATTCAGTGTTGCTCAAATCTCCCATTTCCTTGTCGATGTTCTATCTTGCTGTTCGTTCTGATTTTGGAATGTGATAGCCACTCCACTATTGCTAGGAGTCTTAGCTGGGGACATCCTTGTGGATTCCTGGTGGTTTCTCTGTGTAGCCCTGGCTGTACTGGAACTCACTCTATGGACCTGAATGGTCTTGAACTCACAGAGATCCATCTGCCACTGCCTTCTGAGTGCTGGGGTAAAGTCATACACCACCACTGCCCGAAGGAACACTTTCTAACTAGTTATGACTGTTGGGGTGCCTGACTCTTGGAGCCTAGCAATGTTGGGGGGATTTGGATTCTGGCGAGGTGAGGTGAAAACGGGACCCCAGTTTCAGCTATCCTCCCAGCCAACAGTTACCAGCAACTGCCAAGCAGAGCAAACGGGGCTGCAGACAGTCCCAGCCCTGAGTCCAAGAGATCCAGGCTGGAGCCACGGGGAGCAGAGGTGGGCTATGCCCAAGGCCACCCCAGTTGGCAGAGATACATGAAAACAACATATTGTCATTTTAAGCTGCCACGTTTTGGGCTGGTTTGTCACATAACGCTAGCTAATTGGAATACGATGGTGGCATTAATTTGCATCTCCCTGACGGCTGATGATGCTGCTCCCTCTCATATGCCAACTGGCCCCTTAAATCTTTCCCGGTGAAGCAACTATTCACATTTTTGCACATTTTAATTAAACACTTCGTTTTTTAGTTAGTTGTAAGAATTCTTTATTATTCTGGATTCAAGTCATTTAAAAATGTCTCTAAGACAGTCTGATTTTGTTCCTTCCTACCTGCCTTTTTTCTTTCCTTCTCCTCCTCTTCCTCTTTGAGACAAGTTGTCACTATGTCCCCTCTGCTGACTTCAAATCCCAGTCCTCCTGACCCCACTGTGATGAGATTATGAGAGTATGCCACCAAACTTGGCTTAGAATTTCTATTTATTTATTTACTTATTATCTATCATATATCTATTTAATATTTTATAAGAAAACAGATTTTAATAGTTTTATATATATATTTCATTTTAGTTGATCCTCCTCTCCTCTCCCTGCCCCCTTCCTTGCTTTTTTCTTTTGCCCTAATCCCCTTTTCTACTTGGCCCTGTTGTCTTCTTAACCCCTCCTTTACAGTCTCTTTGCTCCTACCACATGGGCCTCTTCTCATTTCCTGGCTTGTATATGTGTTTATATATATTTACAGCCAGAGGCTGGGATCCACACATGTGACAATTATAGTATTTATACTTCTGAGCACATGTTACCTCACTTAAAATAAGGTTTTGCAGTTCCATATATTAATTTCAAATTTTAATAATTTCATTTTTTACAGCTGAATAAAGGTCCATTGTGTATATGTGCATTTTCATTATCCATTCATCTTTTGTTGGACATCAGGCTTATTTCACTTCCTTGCTATTATGAAAAGAGTCATGTGACATTCAGTTTTTAAAGTTTTGAAAGTGCAAACAATGAAACCACTTGGAAAGAGAATCACCGTGGGGACCTGTCTGGATCAAGTTGGCCTGTGGGCATGTCTGTGAGGGTTATATCGATTATGTTAATGAAAGTAGGAAAGCCGCCCACTGTGGGTGGCTCTATTCCCTAGGCTGCCCACTGTGGGTGGCTCCATTCCTTAGGCTGCCAACTGTGGGTGGCTCTATTCCCTAGGCCGCCCACTGTGGGTGGCTCCATTCCCTAGGCAGACTACAAGTATGCGCATATCACCTTATTCCTGCTTGGGACTGTGGGTGCAATGTTCTCTCACATTCCTGCTGCTGTGAGTTCTCTAACAAGATGAACTGCAACCTGGAATTGCGAGCTAAAATAAACACTTTCTCCCTCAAGTTACTTTTTGCCAGGATGTTTGATCACAGCAATGGGAAATGAAATTGATAAATATGGACATGCAACTGTCTCTACAGTAGGATCCTTCTGATCTATGCCCAGGAGTCATACTGCTGAGGTACATGGTAATTTGACTTGCTGTTTTTTTTTTTTTTGAGAACTTCCCAGACTGATTTCCATAGGTAGCCATAGTATACACACACACACACACACACACACACACACACACACACACTCACACACACACACACACTTTACCCACATCCTTGCCAGCATTTGTTGCCATTTGTTTCCCTAGTGACCATTACTTTGCATTTCTCTGATGAGTAAAGATGTTGAAGACTTCTAAAAACACGTAACGACCCTTTGCATTCCTTCCTCTGAAAGCGGTGCAGATCTCTGAGCCACTTGATGACCAGAAGCTTTGTTTCTTGATTTCTGCAGCTCCTTTATGGATCATGGATACCAATCCGCCTGCAGACTGCCCGCTTATCTGCTTCTGTGCACCAGTTTTCAATTTTATACAGCCCACTTGGGGCTGTTTCCTGTGCTGGCTTTGACTCAGAAACTTGCCTATTCTTACGCATCAAGTATCTGGTTCATTGTGAATTGATGTTTGTGCAGGGTGAGGAAATGGGTGGAACGCCACTCTCCTGCAGGGGGATACCCGGTTTTGCCAGGAGCACTTACTGAAAAGGCCTTTCTCCCCAGTGCTGTTTTTCAGAGCACTTTCTTGACACCGACTTTTGAAGTCTTAATGCTCTTATAAAGTAAAATTCACCAACTTTTAATATCTGTTGGCAAATACAGAAAACTGGTCACATGAGTGCTTCGGGGTTGACGTCACTGGGGTAACAGAGAATGAGGAAACAACAGATACACAGATAAAGCTGGGATCCGGCGGGTTGTGAGCTCTGGTTAGATGCACCGACAGCAGTGGCGATGCAGACACAAGGCACACTTATTGCATGCGTCTGAACCAATGAGGCAGGTTTACTGCACAGACCAGAGTTGGCAGGCAGGTTAGCTGGTCTCAGGAGGCCTCTATGGGGAGCAGCGTCAGGCTGCAGCAATCCGGGAGGGGAAGCCCTGCTTGACAATTTCTGTACACTCACTCATCATTCCTACTGGGACAAGGAAAAGGTCTAACCATGTCCCTGGGTCTGAAGCATTAGTGTCCTTGACAAGCCGTGCCCTGACACACACACATACACTCCATACACACTCACACTCCATACAAACACACATACAACATACATACACACACACATACACTCCATACACACACACATACACTCCATACACACACACACATACACTCCATACACACACACATACACTCCATACACACACACATACACTCCATACACACACATACACTCCATACACACACACATACACTCCTGACACACACACATACACTCCATACACACACACATACACTCCATACACACACATATACACTCCTGACACACACACATACACTCCATACACACACACATACACTCCATACACACACATACACTCCATACATACACCCCATATACACACACACACTCCATACACACACTCCATACATACACACATTCCACACCCATACACACTCCACACACACATACTCTATACACACCCACTCCACACACACATACTCTATACACAATACACACTCCATACACACACACTCCACACACACACACACTCCACACACACACACACACACACACACACACACACACTCCATACACACACTTCACACACAAACTCCACACACGTTATGGCAGAACAAAGTTCCATCACACGCACACAGTTATCTTTGGTACATTGTCTGCTGTGAATTGGTGCTGCCATAAACAAGAATGTTGCAGGAGTGTCTGTGGTGTTCTTAGATTATTTAGACATTATACCGTAGGAGATAAGGTTGACATGGCTTTCTATCTTTAGGGGGTGTGGTGGCATGGCCCCCATAGACTCATGTGGGAGTCTAGATATAGGGAGAGGCATATTAGGAGGTGTGACCTTGTTGGAGGAAGTGTGTCACCGTGGGGGCTGGGTTTGAGGTCCCGCACATGCCCGAGCTATGCCTAGTGCGGGACACAGTTCACTTCTGTTACCTGTGGATCGGGATGAAAAGTCTCAGCTCTTTGCCAGCAGCGTGTCCACCATGACAACAAGGGACTATACCTCTGAAACCATAGGCCAGAACTAATTAGATGTTTTCCTTTATAAGAGCTGCTGTAGTCATGGTGTCTCTTCACAGCAATAGAAACCCTAAGACGGGTGTTTTATTTTTGTGTTTTAGTGTGTGTGTGTGTTTGGAATTTCTATACTTGCTGAAGTAACTTCCACTCGCAGTCTATGAGGGGTCTCCCTATGTTATTGCCAATATTGGTTATTGTTTATTTTCTTAATGACAGTCATTCACTCTAGGGCGAGAAAGAATCTCAAAGTAGTTCTGATTTGCATTTCCATAGTGGCCACACACACACACACACTAAGAGTAAAGAGTAAGTAGTAAGAGAGGGCATTGGATCCCCTGGAACTGGAGCTATGGGTGGTTGTGAGCCACCAAATGAGTGCTACGAACCAAGCCTGGGCCCTCTGCAAGAGCAACAAGAGCTCTCACCTGTGCAGCCATCTCTCGAGCCTCTGGTGGTGGTGGTGGCGGCGGTGTTTTGTTTTGGCCTCAGATCTGCAGGTACCTGCCGGCTTCTGCCCAAGTTCTGGCACTAAAGGAGCACCCACACCCTGCTTTTGTTCGTGAGTTTAATTGGTGCCCTGTACATGGCCTTTTGAGATCTACCCCCTTCTTCACTCACCTGCTGACCTGGTGAAAGCACACAACATCCCCTTCTGCTCCTGCATACCTACCAATGCATTTCTGCCGTCTTCTCGTCCTGGCAGGCTAATCTTCATTACAGCTTGATGGGTTTGGAGTGAGTGTGAAAATGCATCTCCGGATGTGCATATGAGGGTGGGGTCCAGTTCTGAATGGAAAGAAGAAAGCTCATTTCCCATTGCTTCCTGTGGACCCCACATGAGCATCGGAGTTCTGCCACCACACTTTCCCCGTCATGCTGAACTGCATCCTCAAACTGAGACAGAATAAATCCTTCCTTCCTGGAGTTGCTTTTCAGGCAGGGATTTTGTCAAAACAAGGAAATGGTAATTGACAGACCAGCTTAATATTTTTTCATTAAGATTTACCCCAGCCTCTTTCCCCCTGGCAGTTCAATGATTATTTCCATCTCTCTTTGAGATCATTACAACATCTTAAGTTTCTGGAAGATCCAGTCACGTTTCGGATCACACTTGCCAAGCCTACAATGACCGTAACCACCATTCACCCTCAAGCTGTTTAAGGAAGTGGGCTTGGGAGATGGCTCTAGTGCTTGCCTGCAACTGTGAAAAATATGGACTGCTAGAACCCACAGAAAAGTCGGGTGGTGGCCACCTATAAACTCAGGCGGCACAGGCAGCATTCCCAGGGAAAGCCGGCCCGCTAGACTAGCTGGCATTAGCAAGCGCCAGGTTCAATGAGAGACATTACCTCAATAAAGGAGAGACTGAAAAAGACATCTTACATCAGCTTTGAGCTTGAGTACACGTGTGCACACACACAGAGACCAGACAGACGAGAGTGCACACACACATACACAGAGACAAGATAGAGAAATGAGAGCGCATACGCACACACAGAAACAAGAGACAGACAGACACAGAGAAAGCGCACACACATGCCAAACAACAACAAAAAACCTACCCTCTGTGAACTAAGGTAAGGAACACACACCTCGGAAGGGGTAGAAATGCTTTTTTAGTCCACACATACCGCCATCTGGTGGTTCTACACCCAACCACGCCGTTTCCTCTGGCCTCCATTTGTAAAATTTAGGATTTGAGACGGAATGACAGCTCCAGATTTGGCTGCACTGTGTTTGGAGAGAATATACCCACAACAACTTTCCCTGCCAGTGGCCCACCCAACCATGCATTCTAGAATGTGGAACCCTCCAGGGAGGCAATGTCTTTGTGTGATTTAAAAAAAAAATTGTATATGTTTGCCTTTGTGATTTCATGTGCACCACATGTAAGCAGGGGCCCTTGAAGGCCAGAATAGGGCATTGGGTCTGCTAGACATGGAATTACAGGTAGTTGTGAGGCACTGTGTGTGTGAGAACTGATCTCAAGTGCCCTACAGAAGAAGAAAGAACTCTTCCCTGCTGAGCCTTCTCTCCAGCCTGGGACTTAACAGAACTCTTCTTAACAATGTCCACTGAAGATTAAGAGCGGATAAGAACTGAAGACACTGAGGTCGTCAGTACACCCTTGACACCAAGGAGAACCAAAGAATAAAAAACATCACCCTACCCTAACACCAAAATCGTTAATTTTATTTGGGAACAAATCCTTTCTTAGTGGGAAAGAGAATTTCAGGTAGTCTAATGTGTGTATCTAACTCCTGCCCAGCCTAAGTCAAACACCCCTCACCACAGGAAGCACTGATCTACATGAAGACGTCTGGACACTGAGCACTGCGCAGTGCAGTCAGAGAATGCAGAAGAAAATCCAGTATGAGCTGGCACTGGATTCGGACCTCTGTTCTCCTAAGCCTTTCTCCTGATCTCAAAATGTCATCGGAGGATTATTAAAATCAGTGCACAAACGTAGTGATGTGTTATTATCAACACTATTAGTAACTCATCAGTGGGGATACCATGGCGGTCATGTTCTCAAAATTCATTGCTTTCTCCTCTAAAGTTCAGGGGGAGGTTTTGGCAGCCACTGAATTTTTTTTTTTAAATCAAACTACAGAGTTCAAAAGTACATGCATATGCCTGCTAGCTTTCTGTAACTTGACACAGGACAGTCGTTTCAGAAGAACGGACCTCAACTAAGAAAAGTCCTATTAGAGTAGCTTGTGAGCAGCCTGTAATGCGTTTCCTCCACTGAGAATGTGGGCGGGTTCATCCCATAGAGGGTGCCGCTCCTGAGCCCACGGTCCTGGATGGTATGAGAGAGTAGTTAGTTAATCCAGACACGAGCACCAAGCCAGTAAGCAGCGCTCCTTTGTGGCCTCTGCATCGGGTGTTGCCTTGAGTTCCTGCCATGACTTCTCTGGACAAACCACTAGTTATGACGTGAAACATACTCTTTTTCCCCAAGTTGCTTTTGTAGAAGAAAGCAATAGAAAAGATAACTGGGAATTCTCAATCTTACAGGAATGATTTGTAGGTAGGAGCTCAAGCCATTGGGCCTTCCAGCATTAGGGAAATTGCAAGCTATATCTCTGCCAGCCGACAACCAGCTCTGTCATACTTAAAATAGATACATTCCCAACTGGCCACTAAATGTGTTTCCAGATAGGCTTTTAATCAGGGCAGTGTTGATCAGTGTGCTGTGACTCTTTTAAACACCAGCACTTTAAAATAAAAACAAAACATGCTTTCAAACCTTTCTTTTTAAGATGGGGAGGTCTCCCTGTGCTATAATGGGAGGTTACTCTCCCGCCCGCCAGTTCATGAATAACTACTCTGAGGCTTACTAATAGTTACAAACTGTTTAGCCTATTAACTCAGGCTTATTACTAACTAGTTCTTACAACTTAAGTTAACCCATTTCTATTCCGTATTTTACCATCCGGCTCGTGGCTTGTTACGTCACACTTGTTTCTCTGGTGACTGCTGGCATTGTCCAGATTCCAACTTCTTTCGCCTTGTATCTCTGCTTGGATTTCCCAACTGGTTCTATTCTGCCTGGGTATTGGCCAAATCATCTTCTTTACTAACCAATGGTAATAAAGCATATTCACAGCATATAATAAAAACAGTTATCAAGCAGAAATTACAGTTACCATATTTAGTCTATTTGTATTTGATGAAATTAAAGAAAATACTCTGTTCTATCTTTGTGAGTCTAAAGTTTTATATCTAATTATCATTTACTATAATAAAAAGCTACAAATACAACTATCTAGTCTTCAACTCCAGAAGGATATAATATTACCTAAGTAACAAGGAAGTGCATTGTAAGCAATTTCCAAAACTCTAGAAATGGCAGAGACATCTGGCTGCCTAAACAGTCACCCAAAGATCTTCTGTAATATTGGGGTATCCATCCTCAGCCTAGAATCCTGGAGTGTCTGGCAGATTTTTCAGTGAAGCAGGAAATTCAAAGGACTGTCCTGTCTATTTTGGCAAAATCCATCAGTAGCTTTCTTTCCATGAAGCAGGAACCCTGGAGGACTGTTCCATCTTCTTTTAGCAAGTTCAGTAGCCATTTTCCCATGGGTTCCGCATGTTAACTTTATACAGCATATAGTCAAGCAGTACAGGCAGTTTCTTGCCCAAATGGCTAGTCTCATCACATTGAAAACAAATTCCATAAGGAATCACTTCAATGTCCATCATCCTCTGAAGTAATTGGTGCTGCCAGGAGCAGAAATCTCACGTCCAAAGAATAGAAGTTATTAAAACATTTTAAATGTCATATTCTGTAAGTATTTGAGGTGTTTGAAGATTACCTACCCCATTTGAAATATGTATCTGCATATCTAGAAAATCTAACTAACATGACAATAAGACTATTATAGATGACTATTAATTTGTATTTTAACTATATATTACATTTCTAAATAAGCTGCACAAACATAATACCTTAAGCAAGAGTAGAAATAAACATATAGTATAAAATTGTCTTTAAATTTTTATCAGTAAACCAAAATCCATACCAGTGTGATATATTTTGAGATTAAGAGCTGTTTTTGAATTAAAGTAGGTTTAATAATCCACTCTTTATCATTTCTATACCATATCCTTCTTTTTTATTTAGAAAATTGACTATGACCATTAACCATTTTTAACCAACCCCATTTAAATGATAACAAACATTCATAAACAATATTTTGGGAATTTGGGCATAGTTCTCTAGACTACTTCCTGCTGCCTGGGGGTGCTGGTAATCTAATGGGAAACCTGAGAAAATTTGGAATTATGGTTAAATCTTGGCTGTAGTAGTCTGTGAAGCTGCACTGTCTCAGCCAGTTGCCCTGAAGCTGTTCCGGATATTGGGTCATCTGGGACATGGCTCCCATAGGAGACCTCTCAGGGGGTCATACTTGATCAAACCATATTAGCCTGGAAGGAATTCATAGATTCTCATCTTCCTGGAGGCAAAAACAGAACCTCTTTTCCAAAGTAACACATCCTTAGACCCAAATTTTGAACTCAAGACACCTTTGTTGGCTTAGCTTAGCAGCCCCCACAATCAAATGTCTCTCTGCAGTTAGCTCATTAACAGTTAACAAAAAAAAAACCCTTAAAACACAATAACATACATAATCCAGACTCTGAATTTTCCATTTTATGTGGCTAATTATAATTTTTTTACTTTCTTTTTTAAGTACCCCAGTTTATTATCTTTAGTCTGTGATTCCGTCTGTCCTTCATCCTCTCTCCCAAGCTATGCATATTTATCAAACACATTGTGACCAGTTTAGAGCCTTTTTTCCCCCTGAATCTGTTCTTATTGAGCATCTGTAATCCTTTTTTGACCAGAAGAAGTTTTTTAAATGCTAAGCAGTCATGGTTAGAACCAACGCGGAGGCTTTGGTTGTTGGCTCTGCCCTATTTAGAACCAACTCTCAGAGGCTTTGGTTGTTGGCTCTGCCCTATTTAGAACCAACGCGGAGGCTTTGGTTGCTGGCTCTGCCCTGTTTAGAACCAACGCGGAGGCTTTGGTTGTTGGCTCTGCCCTATTTAGAACCAACTCAGAGGCTTTGGTTGTTGGCTCTGCCCTGTTTGGCTTTCTCACCACCAGACCAGCTCTGGGTGCCATGTTTACTGCTTCAGCTCTGGGAAGCAGTGAATCCATGCCACCACCAAGCAGCTTATACTATGCTGCCCATAAACCCTTTTTGTTTATATGAGTAAAAGCTAAATCCACCATGTAGTGCACAAACTGTGTTGTGCTTGCTCTTCAGCACGCTGCTGTGCTCTCAAGCCTGCGGGCAGCAGCCTGTGTAAGAGACTGTGGGAACCACCATGCAGCTCAGCCCATGGAGGTTGGCGGCTGGCTCCATTTCTTGGGCAGTTGTCCAGAGATGCATCTGTGCCATGGCCAGCATGAGAGGCTAGGAAGCACAGTGTGGCTCTGCTTCTCTGTGCTTAAGAACCTTTTTAAAGTTTTTGTTAGGTCTTATGTGGAGCTATACCAGATGGTGGGTACCATTTGTAACTGGAAGATTCTCTCCTTCCCACCAGTTCCCAAATGACCACAACTGCAAACTGTTTGACATATTAGCTCAAGCTTATTGTTAACTAGCTCTTACAACTTAAATTAACCCACTTCTATTATTCTATATTTTGCCCTGAGACTCATGGCTTGTTACCTCACATCTTGCTTCCCCAGTGGCTACTGGTGTCTGGCTTCATCTTCTTTGTCCTAATGTCTCTGTTTGAATTTCCTGTCTGGCTATTGGCCAAATCAGCTTCTTTACTAACCAAAGGTAATAAAGCATATTCATTGCATATGGAGAGACCTAAGCTGACCTCATACTGTGGATTCAAGTAATCCCCCTGCCTCAGCCTAAGTACTTACTGTTCCTAAGCATCAGATCTTTTGATTTGTAAAGTCAAAAGGTTTCATTTTCCTCAGTCAGACATGGTAAGGGCTTAGCTGACATTACTACAAAGGAGTAACATGAAAGACTAGCCCCTCCGTAGAGCTGTTAGGATTTAACAAGCAGACCTCTGAAAGCCACACCCTGCCTTGCATCAGCAGCTCTGTCATAGGATGAAGAAATTTCACCGCTGATGCTGATGCTTCTCAAGTTCGACACTCTGTGTTCATGGGACAAAGGACACCGGGGAACTGCAGCAATGAGCGCTGAACCTGCACAACCCAGAATGAAACCTTGAGAGGTTTCATGTTTGTGTCTTATAATCAGTCGCAGTGAGATTTACACTACTAAAATCGACAAGCTCTACAAACCAGGTACCTGTAACCACATGAGAGCACCAGATGGGAAACCACACATTAAGTATTTACTAGCACACCACTGCACAGGACTGAAGTCTCCTGATACTATTATTATACTGAATTAGTGATTCTGTAGACAGGGTTTCTTTGTGTTGTCCTGGCTACCCTGGAACTTACTCTGTAGACCAGACTGGCTTTGAACATACAAGAGATCCACCTGCCTGAGTGCTGGGATTAAAGCATGCACCACCACTGCCCGACTGAATTAGTGATTTCTAAGTTAGAAAAGGGCATAGATTGCTTGTATGATGCCCCCAAATTCTAACCCAATACACCACAAATATCTCCCTGGGTCCACAGCAGCAGAAACTGCCCCTGTGGGACATTCTAGCTCCCCAGATCCAATGTCCTGAGGACCCAAGCCCTCCAAGTCACATCATGGGCATTGGCTTTAATGCTTGTAGTTCTTCGTCCTGAACACCTGTGGTTCTAACCGAGTGGACATTCTATGAAAAGTACACAGTTTAGGAGGAAATCCAGTAAAGAAAAAATAAAATTTGTAGGTAAGTGCAGTTCTCATCCCTCATCAAAGAAGCTTTTTGTGCAGTTGGTGGAGACCATTACAGAAAGTCACACTGGTCAGAATGTAGAACTGACCACATGGAGCCCATCCCCAGGGGATACATCTACAGCACAAACCCTACACCTAAGGCTCAGGGAATACTGTGGAGGAGGTGGAAGGATGGTTAAGAGCCATCTCATGCCACCGGGAACAGGGAGTCTTCTGCAAGACTGTGTTTTCCGTAAGAGAGCGGCACCCATGAAATCTAACAATATGGCTGCCTTAAACAAAACCTGAACAGTGACGGCATCAGTTGCCATGCCCACATAGATGGAGGAAATCCCACAAGGCCCTGCTCTAAGGGAGCAACAGGCAATGACTGCCGAGAGGGAGAGTCCTGGATGAGACCCTTCTCAGACCGACACCAAGTGGCCACCTCTAAACACATCACACAAGCAGATACAGCAGGTTGTATTTATATCTGTGTGGGTCTGTGTAACAATTATCAATATTAAGAGGCCCTCAATTTGAGAGGGAATGGGGAGAGCACAGGAGTTGGAAGAGGAAGCGAAATAATTCTCAAGAACAACTTCTATTGATGCCGGCGTCTGTTTAGAAACAGTCTGCAGGAGAAAGTTGCCCACAAGCAGTATAGATAGATGCCAATGAGAATGATTTCATTCAAAATTGTGTTAACCAAGAAAGCCAAAAGTGAAGACTCTGATGTTCTGCAGAAGCAGCTTCCCAAGAAGCTGATTAGCTAAATGCCAGTCTTAGGCTAACACCAAATGCTTCTCCTCCCTTCGCTCTTGCTTGGTGTTTGTACTGACTGTCCAGGCTACAAATCTTCTTTCTGTATTACTTACCATCCCTTCCAATAGGGTTCCCCGTGTCAAAATGAGACAGTATGTGTTTTAAGGGAATAGAATGTTCTTTAAAAGATTTTACAGAGACTTACTTCAGTCACTAATATTCTTCCAATTCTTGGCCCAAATCCCTCATACAAAGCACACATTCAGTCTTATTGTTTGGAACTCAGGGGAGATAGAGAACAGCTGGTCACCATCTTCTGCATAATGCCCTTCACATTTCTATCTGAGTGGGGTTTACATTCATGGCAGAAGCCTAGGGGCTAGTGTTCAGCTGGCCAAGGCTCTATTCAAAACTATCACCCAGTCTCTTGCTCTTGAATTTTAAACGTGTTATGAATTTTGCCCCCTACACCAATGTCAGTGGGTCCCACGGCCAAGTGATGTTGCACGAGTCTCTCCTGCCATCTCCACTCACCTCATCAGCTGGTACCTTTTGGCTCGTTATTTGGGTTCTTGCAGCACAGTAAACGAGGAAGCTATCCACACAGTTCCGAAGTGGCCCAGCTTATGAAGTCGTTCTTCAGGATTCTGTCCTATTTGCTTCATTAGTCATGAGCCGCATTGCTGTTTTCTAATCAACAATTCATATAAAGTAAATGGTAGATAACCCAGAAGCTGTTTTCTTATGTTGGTTTCTGCCTCTCGCGGCAGTTTTGAGTCTGCTGCACTTACAGAACGTAGTTTATATTTTCCCGTTTCTGTTAACTGCAGCTCAGCTCCCAAATAAGGCTTCATTCTACTCCAACAAAGGGTCAGATGCATCCAACCTCATACAACAGCATGGTTCTTTCCCTCAGTGTGTATACGCTACTACATCTATGGCATCTATCTTGTCAGGAAGAGCACCACAGACCATGGGTGTCTTTAGGATTAACTAGGGATCTGCAGACTAGGGGGCTTCTTAAATCAAAGATAGATAATATATTCAGTTTCACTCCTTCCAGCAATCAGGAAGTATTTAGTGGTCTGACGGAGGACAGAGACAAAGCTGAAGGAAGAACACTTTCCACGCAGCAAACCATCGCTGCTCCTGACATGCAGTACTTCCAAAACAACCTGAAGGAAGCCCAGAGAATCCACTGAGGGACTGAGTCTGGGCGCGAGAGCCACCCTGCAGAGGACACCGAGACCAGGTCATGGTGCCGCAAGGGAAGCTCAAATGAAGGTGGTGACAGTCTCGGCGCTCCTCTCAGGAAGACGCTGCAGTGAGCCAAACACTGAAACCGCTTTGCCATAAAGTTTCCTTCTATATTTTACCTCACAGAGGACAGGCTTTCCGGCAAATGTAAGAGCGATGAATGTTCACAGGTTGATCACAAGTCTTTTTGGTCACTGTTGTCTTAATCCCCACAACAAAGTTTGCAGAAAATCGGGGCAATGCTCATACTTTGTAGTGGGAAGAAGATGCGCTCATGTTGAAGCGTATTTGGTGCATCCCACTGGGGGTGCGGGCCACTCGGTGAGACGTGTTCTTGAATGGGGACAGATGGTGGCCGTGGTCATCTCGTGCTAGAATACATTTCCATAGAGGATGATGTCGCATTCAGCTCGGGGTCCAGGCTGACGCTGACTGCAACTCAGTCACGGTATTTAAATCACATTAAGACTCTCTTTTGTTTATGGCTTGCCTTGTGATTTTGTCTGGCTTTTTAAAAAATACCTGCCAGCCTCCATGTGGCGATTATGACATGCAAACAGCAAGGCTTTTTATTTTTGCCAAAATGAACTCTGCACCTCTTTCAGAAGTACTGTGTCCAAAAAAGTTACATAAATGAATTATAATTAAATGTGAACAATTTCAATTAGACCTAAGTTTAATGAAAAGATCCCTTTTCATAAGCCATTTTAAATACTCGACACTGTTGCGCTGGCCTAATTTTAGAGGAGGGACGAGAAGACGCGCGGCACACGCCCCAGCTTGAGAAAAACTAACGGCTCCACGTTTGGCCAGCACAGAGACGGCACCAGCTCCCTCTCCTGGAAGCGTTCTCCCAGCAACTCCTGTCTACAGACTTCTGATGCGGTCAGTCCTGCAGTCACGACTACGCTGCCCTTCTACCGCCAGCAGAAGGCAGTGACGCGTATCAACAGTGATGCTACTGACTTCACAAACGCTCCACATGAGGACACAACCAGCTTGGACCCCGTACAGGTGAACTTACTCCAGGGTCCTGCTTCTGCCTCTGGAGCTCCAGGATCCCATGGATAAGATCACGCTCTAGTTAGCTATCTCAAGTTCATGTTTAGATGATATTACTAACATGTAGGACAGCCCAATAAACTACAAAGAAAAACAATGTATCTGAAGCACCCTAGACCCAGAGAAAGAAAATCAACAGAAAATGCCCTCAAGGGCCATAGAGCAGGCTCAGCAATTCAGAGAGCATGCTGCTCTTACAGAGGGCCTGGGCTCAATTCTAGGACCCACAGAGTGGCTCACAACTGCCTAGAGTTCTAGTTCTGCAAGTCTCTCTCCCGGCCTCCACACGATGGCACGCAACATACACATAAAAATTTAAAATGTCCTTAATAAAATGCTAGAAAGAACACAAACGAGAGCATTTCAGAAGTTTGAAGGCCTGCACACACACATAAAACTACTTCTAGAAGCCTAGTGATGCTATTTCTAAGATAGGATTTTGTTACAAAAATTAAGAATCCCCCCTCCCCCCGTGTGTGCACATGCGTAACTTTACGTACACCACATACGTGCAGGGGCACTGGAGACGGGAGACTAGAGGACATGGGATCCCTAGCAGTGGAGTTACAGACCACTGCGAACCACACGGCTGCTAGCGGTAAAGTCTGGGTCCTCTACAAGAGCAGTGAGTGCTCCTAACTCCCTCTCTCCCTCTCTCTCCCCCTCCCCCCCCCACACACACGTGCGCGCGCACACACACGCATCCCCCCATCATGCACTATGCTTAGTAAAGCTCCTGATCAGTGAAACTCCTGCAATCTTGTAAACACCAGGCAGAAAGACGAAATTACTTAAGGAAATAAGTCTAACTGCAGCAAAAGAAAGGCAGAAAGCAGAAATAAAACCTCACACACAGGATGAGACAAGAATGCTGGAGAACTGGACAGAATGAAATCAAATGTTTCATCCAGCTGTGGCCACACACAGCCTGGTTAGCAAAGTCATGGAGTGCATTGAAAACACAGCCAGGAGTCCAATTTTCCAGTTATGAAACTGTAACGATATAAATGCTGTTTTGATTTTACAAAGAGAAAGAAGGTGGTCAGAGCCCGTCTCAGAGGCGGAGCCCAGGGTACTGGAGAACTGGCTGCAGGACCGGAGTGAACGCATGTGCTGCTGCTGACGTCCACTTGGAAGGGGGTTTCTAAATGAGAACCAGCACAAAAGTACCAAAGCCCAGCCATGAATGGGAATGCCATTTGTCTCCAAAGGAGGGGACAGCAAAATTCACTGCATGCCAATGACAAAGACATCCCACAGGAAGGAGAGAAAGACATCTTTTATTTTGGTATCTGAAATACCAAACAATTAGATTAAATAGTTATGAACTTCTGTTCACTGGCACACAAGAGAATCACAGTCTTGCATCCGAACAGCAAAACCATGAGAAAATTTGGGGAGGAACCCTTTATTTACAATAGTAAGAAATCCAAAACAAAGAAAATGGGCCATTCTCTATAAAGAAAATGTAAGACTTTTCCGCAACATCCTAGCAGGCTCCTACTGTGCAGACTGTGACTTCAGCATCCCGGGTTAGTGTCCTTCCAAGTGTCTGACCAGGGAGCTGCACAGCCATTTGTCACGGGCAGAACAAGGAGAAATGGATTTTACAGCTCTTTAAATTTGCCTTTACGTAACTCATTTGCTTTAACGTTGCTCAGGGCTCACTAGGTGTGAACTAAATAACAAAGCTCTTTCAAGAGAATGGAAGTGGAAAAAATACAAAATGCCCACTCAGAAAAATTTTATAAGAATTTCTTAAAATGCTGATCAACAGAGGCTGGAGAGACAGCATCTTAAGAGTGCTTGCTCTTCCATGGGACTTGACTGATTCTCAGAACCTAAAACAACTTATAACTCCAGTTCTAGGGGATCCGATGCCTTCTTCCGGTCTCTAAGGCACCTACTCTCAAGTTAACATAAACAAAAATAAAGCTTTAAAAAATGCTGGATTAGTAAACTAAAACTTAACACAAGCATTAAGAACAAGATAGTGAAGAATTATTGAACCAAAATCTAAAGAAGAGAAAGCAGTTTAGCTACCTCTAGTGAAACCTTTGTGTCTCTCTTAGAAGACCTAGGAGAAGAAAGCTCTGACACTGTATTCCGATGGTCATAGGGGACCGATCAAGACAAAGCTACACAGAACATAAAAACTAGCCTTGCTACAATGGATACCTTAGTGCCTGACATCTTGAATTAAAGTATTCTAAAGCAGCAATACCCTGAACACTTCACGGCAGTGAATAAAAATCCCAGTGGAGGCTAAGATGCTCTTGGGGGGCAGAAAGCCGGCTCAGTGGTCCAGTCTCGTACTGCTCTTGAAGAAGACTCAGGTTTGATTCCCAGTCCCCACACGGTGGTTCACAACCATTCGTAACTCCAGTTTCAGGGTTCTGCCACCCTCTATTAACCTCCACTGGCATATATAAACACATGCAGGCAAGACATGCAACCATAAAAACAAACCTTTCTTTAAACGGTTTATCTTTAAAAATATGCAAGACAAATAGTTTTAAAATATAATGTTCACCATATAGGCAAGCATTCGACATAGAGCAAGACAAGACCACAGCACACGGCACAGCTTGGGACAAGGGACAGAATCTTGTCCATGATCATCTTGGATTCCAGATTTCTCAGTGGTCAAATACACTCTGACCCAAAGGGTCAGTAAAGTGTATCTGAAGAGAGAACCAACAGATGCTCTAGACCTGAAAACTCTACAGAAGCAGGGTGGCAGTGTGTGGCTTTAATAGTCGCTGTGAGCATGAGTATCACAAGAAGCGACGCGAGAGAAAAGACGATGGCGACCTAGGTCCACGTGGTAGGAGAAAACACGCCGTCTTGTGGTTTGAGCACCACACAAGCAACACACACAGAAATATTAAAAATGAGGTTTAAAAAATCCCACAGGACACAATGAGAAGGACTTAGCACATAATTACCTGGAATCTCAAAAGACGGAGAGACAGAAAAAGGTTTAGAGATATAAGAAATTCCCAGAATTCAAAAGAAATCAAGCAAGGTTTAGTGACACACACGGTTACTCCCAGCACTTGAGAGGCAGAGTTTGAGGCCAGTCTGGTCTACAAAGTGAGTTCCAGGACATCTAGGGCTATACAGGAAAGCCTGTCTCAAAAAAATAAAGAAACCCCAAACTTGACAATAGAAAAAAAAATCCCCCCATATATTATATATATTATAGGAAATGAAAAGAATTAGCAGTACATAAGTATCTTAGGAGTGGCCAAGACATTTAGGCCAGTCTGTGTCCCCCACCACACACACACACACACACACACACCAGACAGGGTTTCTCTGTGTAATCCTGGCTCATATAGACTAGGCTGGCCTCGAACTCACAAGAGATCTGCTTGCCTCTGCCTCCTGAGCACTGGGACTGAAAGTCTGCACCACCTTGCCTGGACTATAGCTCATTTTACAATGACCAACAGCTGTCCTGGAAAGAACACATGGAAGATGGTGGCGTAACAGCAAGTTCAAAGTAGAGTACGTGGTAACTGCCAATCTACAGTTCCATACCAGTAAACATATTATTCAAGAATTAAGCTTGGTGGTGGTGGTGGTGCATGCCTTTAAGCCCAGCACTCAGGAGGCAAAGACAGGCAAATCTTTTATACCAGCCTGTACATACTCGGGTCCCAGCAAAGAACTGAGTGAAGGGCCCAGTGGTTAAGTCACACACTGCGCTGGTAGAGAACCAGAGTTTCAGGACAAGCGCCACATCAGGCAGCTTCAGCCAGGGAATCAGAAGCCTCTAGCCTCACCAGACACCTGCATTCATGTGTAAATAGCACAACCCCAACCAAAAAAAAATAATAATAAAAATAAAAATAAACCTTAAACGCGTGTGCCTGCGGAGAACAGAAGAGGTACCAGAGCCCCTGGAAAGGGAGCTGTGGATGGTTATGAGCCAGCATGTGGGTGGGTACCACAAACTGACCTTGGTTCATCTGTGAGCACCAGGTGGTTAACTGAGCTTTCTCTCCTCCGAGAACCCTTTCAGCATTGACAGCATTTCTTTGAACATTCCACATCACAATTAAACAATCTGGGACACACCTTAACATTCTGAACATTTTTCACTATTTACGTCATCTGGCTTATTAGATTTGTATTAGCCTCTACACACAAAATGAGTAGCCACTCCTAAATTATAATTGCAAATATCTTACTAAGTTATCTATGTATGACACATTGAAATCCCTGATAGAATTTAAAGTCAAACGCATTGAGTTGACTATATTTATAAGAGATATTTACGGTCCAGTGGTGGTGGCAGCGCTTGCCTTGAATCCCAGAACCTGGGAGGCAGAGGCGGACGGATCTCTGTGAGTTAGAGGCCAGCCTGGTCTTCAGAGTGAGTTCCAGGACAGCCAGAACACAGAGAATCTGTCTCAAAAAACCACACCCCCCCCAAAAAAAAAGAGGAAAGGAAGGAAGGAGAGGAAGAAAGGAAAAGAAAAGAAGGAAGAAAGAAAAAAGAAAGGGAGAGGGGGAGAGAAAGAGAATGGAAAAAAGAAAAAAAATATGGTTTATATACTTGAGCTGCCCTTAAATCAGGGAGCTGAAGTTCTTAAAAAAGGAATCAAATGCACAGCTTAGAATATCTGTAAACTATTATGTTGTCCCAAGTTCCTTAAAACAATTGCAAAGCGTGACCTTAAAAGCGTAAGAAGGAACTTTTAAATTTATATTTTAAACCATTTATAAAAGAAAAAAAAACCATGGGGGAGAGGTGTTTTGTTTTGAGACAAGGTCTTTCTAGGCAGCCCAGGCAGGCTAGAACTCCCGACTCACACTCCTGAGTAGCTGGGGCAGCAGGTATGTGCCACTGCAAATTTCAAAAACTCGTGATCAGAAGACACAAACAGCTCACAAATAATAAACTTCTATGCTGGATCCTGGTTTAATAATAATCTGTGGGCTTGCTTTTCGTCCTGCGCAGCTCCCACACGGCTAGCTTTACACCGAAATAACAACACACAAATTGTATTCTTTTAAACACTGCTTGGCCCATTAGCTCTAGCCCTTACTGGATAATTCTGATATCCCGATCAACCCATCTCTAATAAACTGTGTAGCACCGGTCTTACGGGAAAAGATTCAGCATGCCTGACCTGGCGGCTTGGTTCATCGTGTCTGCCTGGGAGAGGGGAGCATGGCCTCTGTGCTCACTTCCTTTTCCTCCCAGCACTCTGCTCTGTTTATTCTTCCCACCTATGTTTTAACCTACGAGGCCAAGCATGTGACAAGTTCTATAGAACGCCCAGGAAACCACACACGGACAACACATACAGACTGTTATCAGCCCAAGTGTCAGAAGCTGAATGTCTTGGAGAGGCTAACCCTCAAAGTGCAGCTGACATTTCTCAGACATTTCTCTAGAAAAGCATTAGGTGCATGGTGCGGGAAGTCCCTCTGTATACGTGCTGTTTTTACTGGTTAATGAATAAAGAATCTTCCTTGGCCTGTGATAGGACAGAATACAGCTAGGGGGGAAAACTAAACTGAATGCTGGGAGAAAGAAGGTGGAGTCAGGGAGACACCATATAGCTGCCGCTGGGAACAGACAAGCTGGAAACTTGCGATTAAGCCACATCTATGTGGGAATACACATATTAAAAGAAATGTGTTAAATGAATATGTAAGATCTAGCCAATAAGAAGCTACAACTAATGGGCAAAGCAGCGATTAAATAAATACAGTTTCTGTGTGATTATTTCGGGAGTCTGGGCGGTCAGGAAACAAGCGGCACAACAGCAGGTGACACTGGGATACTGCACACACACACACACACACACACACACACACACACACACCCCACAGCTGCAGCCACCGAGCCGGCAATGCAGGTGACACTGGGATACTGCACACACACACACACGCACACGCACACGCACACACACACACACACACACACAAACACGGCTGCAGCCACCGAGCCGGCACTGCAGGTGACACTGGGATACTGCACACACACACACACACACACACACGGCTGCAGCCACCGAGCCGGCACTGCAGGTGACACTGGGATACTGCACACACACACACGCATGCACACACCACAGCTGCAGCCACCGAGCCGGCACTGCAGGTGACACGGGGATACTGCACACACACACACACACACACACACACACACACACACACAAACACGGCTGCAGCCACCGAGCCGGCACTGCAGGTGACACTGGGGCAAGATGCAGCTGGAGTTAGGGTGGTTGTGAGTTGCCCAGTGTGGGCTGGGAACCCAACACAGGCCTTCTACAGGCGTTTGCCATGCTGCCTCTTTGGCCCTGGAGCGATGCACTCCTGACAGATCAGTGGGTCAACGAAGCAATCAGGAAAGCTGTTTAGAAAATCCCTAGAATCAAATGAATTTGAAAGTACACTCTGCTAGAACTTTTAGGTTATAGCTAGGTCAATTCTAAGAAAAAATTACAACTAAGTGCTTAAATTAAAAAAGTAAGCTGAGAATGAATTCAGTCAAGGTCCTAGAAACAAGACCAGGCCAAATCCCAAAGAAGCAGGTGGCCAGAAAAAAATTAAAGATCAGGCCAGAAATTAATAGAGGCTAAAATGATAACACATATCCCTACCTGAACTAAGGAAGAGAGGAGACCTTGGCAAATGCCAAGGAAAGACTCTGAAAACCTAAAACTGCAAAAGCCTGGAAAAACACAGTAAAAAACAAAACAACAACAAAAATGGATAAACTCCTAGACACTAAGACACCATTAAGTCAGACAATATAAGCAGCATAAATCCATAACAAGCATCAAATTGAAACAGTGACAGCTTCCCTACAAAGAAAAGCCCCAAATCAGATGATGCACTGTTGAATTCTATAGAACTTTTTATTTAATTTACTTATTATGTATAAACACGCCAGAAGAGGGCACCAGATCTCATTACAAATGGCAGTGGGCCACCATGAGGAGGCTGGGAACTGAACTCGGGACGGCCAGGAGCATGAGGAGGCTGGGAACTGAACTCGGGACCGCCGGGAGCATGAGGAGGCTGGGAACTGAACTCGGGACCGCCGGGAGCATGAGGAGGCTGGGAACCGAACCCGGGACCGCCGGGAGCATGAGGAGGCTGGGAACTGAACTCGGGACCACCGGGAGCATGAGGAGGCTGGGAACTGAACTCGGGACCGCCGGGAGCATGAGGCGGCTGGGAACTGAACTCGGGACCGGGAGCACTCTTAAGGAACAGCCGGCACTACTCTGCCTTTCACTTCTGGACTAGCCTACAAAAGGAGGGAGAACCACTCTGAGCTCATTTTATAGAGCCAATCATACCCTGACACTAAAGCAGGTAAAAGCGGTTTGGGGAGGCAACTGCAGAAGAGACCAGGACTGCCTGTCTACAGATGGTACCACCCACAGTGGGCTGGGCTCTGGGACATTAGTCAGCAATCAAGAAAACGTCCCACAGTCGAGCCCACAGGTCAATCAGATGGAGGCGATTCCTCAACAGAAGCTCCCTTTTCACAGGTGTGTCCCGCTGACAACCAAAACAGCCACCACAATGCGGACGTTCTCAATAAAATCAGTGCAAACACATCTAGGAGAACGAACACCCTGACCAATCTGACTTCATCCCAGATAGGCATCAAGACTGGCATAACGTATGTAGATAAATTAATGTAACTGCGACATATACTTACAGGCAGATGCAACACAACTGGAGAAACTCTGATAAACTTCCAGCCAGGACAGAAGGAACGTAACAAAGGGTGCTTACACAAGTCCATCCCCAGCATTATTTAAATACTGGAAACCTCAAAGTTTCTCTTTCTGAACCAGGATCGAAGCAGGTGTGCCCATCCTCATCACTCCTATTCAATCAGTGTTCAAATCTGGGCTCTAGCAACAGGATCCCAGGGCAGGGGTGGGTTTGGTGGGGCGGCAGAGGACACTTGTCTTGTGACTTGTGACGAGGCAGGCCACCTGAGTCTGGAATGGACTCGAGCAAGCATTCTGAATCTCAACAGGGTGTTGTGCCCCCCTCACAAAAATACATGTTGTTTTTAAAGTAAATAATAAAGGGGTAACTAAGGGAGAGATGCCCATGTGTCCATACTCGTGAATGGCAGGATTCTATACTTAGGAAGCCCTGAAATGTGTGTTTACACTAATTCTACTGTCACACGCCTACATTTTGATAGCTGCCATGATTACGAAAAAAAATCTAAATTACATCAAAGAGGCTCTAAAATTCCCAAGTCTTCTCATTTTCCCGCTAAACTTGAGAATTCTACTTGCTTTGTTAGCATATGGTTCGATTTCAAAAACTGTATTGAGCCAGGCACAGTGCCACACTGGTGTGGTCCCAGCCAGGCCAGAAGCTGAGCTGGGAGGGTGCTGAGCTCAAGGCCAGCCCAGGGAAATGAGTGAGATTTTCTCCATCAAGTGAGCAGACAACAGGACAGACCCAGACTGAAATCTCATGGAAACTCAACATGACAGACATCTCTAGGAAGAGGTAATCCATACAAACCCAGACTTGGTATACTTTCAGTCAAAAGTAATGGAATGTGATGTAATTCTAAACATTAAATGGCCCTGAATTAAGAGTTTAATAACATAATAGGCAAATTTTTTTTATATATAACATATTGACCAATGTAGTGTTTCTAGAAAACCAAAGTAACATAGTGAATATAAAAAATCTAAATAATAAAACAACCTCACGGACTACGTCCCATGATAAAAGATGAGAAATGCTTCGTGTCTGAGGCATTATACTTCTTGAAGTCTTTTTATTTAGCGATTTTTGGTAAGGCGATATACCATAGAAAGGCATTTCGCTGGCAGTGACGTATGTATATAGTCTACCCCTTTGTTGGAACTGCTTTAACGTTCTGTACAAATGAAGAAAAGCATCGATGCATATCCTTGGTTGACCGATATTAGCAACTACATGAAATGTCGCCGAATGGGTGCTTGCACACATTAGCTCGTAAGGGATGCTAATTCTCAAACACAGGAACGAAGCTGCTTGTGGAAGGGTTTGCGAGTCATCACGACCAAGACACCTGCACGGTTTCTCCACTCCTCACAGCACATTTATTTCAGTATTCCATGTCGGTCCTTAGCATGAGCATAGTGTTACACAATTTTTATACATATAATCACATCCAAAACAAGCTCTAAGATTGAAATTGTAAACATTCTCATCATATGTAGAAATATTTTGTGTATTAATAGTTCTGCTAACTGATCAAATTTGGAAGATAATATAAATGAGAAAGTCTATTCTAAATTGTGTAGTGAGCCTTGTTTATTAATTACATTTCTACAATGTTAAATAAAGAGACAACCCTGTCCTGTAAGCATGTCAAACTGTACGTAAAACATTACAAAGAAACAAGTCTGTTAACAAAAGTATGTCTTGCAATAAAGAACATTGGATTTGTAAAATCTACTATGATACAAAGATGGAAAGGGTAATAGCATCTTTGTTGACAAAGTAGGAGGTAGCATGGACGCACCACTTCATTGTCTGAGAAAAGCAACTGCAGGAAGACGGCTTCCTCACCGCAGGGAACTTCCAGGACTATGTACAGAGTTCTTTTAGAAATACTTGTTTAAACAAATCTCCCTCCAACTTTTTAGTATAAAAAAAAAAAACAAACCATTCCATGTGATTTAAAAAAAAAAAAAACACTTACACATCCAGACAGATAGTTCTCTGCCCTATCCGGGTGAACAGTCTCAAACTATGAAGTACATGATATTTAATGCCCTAAGTTGAGTAAATTTAGTTAGCAGTTCCTGGTATTATACAAAACACTAAATACATACCAACAAAATATAATATCTTAGTTTTCTATATAAGTGTGGGGAAAAAACAGTCTTGATTCTGGTAACACTGCAGAGAACGTAACTGTCAGTAAGTCTGTCTGTGAATTCATGTGCAACACTTTACAAATGGCTCTCAGATGTAAGACCTTTGAGTAAACTCAGCCAACGAAACTCAGTAACCCTTAAAAACACATTCCACCCTATATAAAATATATATATAGGCTACTCACTGTCTCAAGTATTCAGATGCTCTGATGTCCCGTAATTCACGTCCCCCACTGTTCCTACTTTAGCATTTATAAATGGATGTGGCTTACAAAAAAAAAATTTAAATTTACATCCAATTAAATTTGCTATTGAAAAGGACTCCTGGTTCTATGAAGCTGCTTCTGCCATCAGTAAAGAGAACGAGGCTTCTGTAATGGAGGCAGGCTTTTTAAGTAGTGATGTGACTTCCACCATGCCAGCTCCAGTCCGTGGAATATTAGCGTTTACAATGTGTCGTTGTAAGTGCTTAATCCAGTCTTCCTGAACAGACAATGGTCCCCGAAAGACTAGGCCACAAAACCTACAAAACAAGAAGTGGATAATGGTAGTTCTTTTCATATAACTAATTCTATTTAAAATTAATTCACATAAAGCCCCTAGTGCAGGAAACAAATCTCATCGTACACTAGACAGAGCACTTGTTTAATAAATCAAGGGTTCTCAACCCATGGGTCCCAACCCCTTGACGGTCGGATGGCCCTTTCACAGGGGCCGCCTAAGACTACCCTGTGCATCAGATTTTACAATACAGTTTATAATACTACAATTACAATACTGTCGTTGGGAAGTAGCAATGAAAATAATTGTATGGTAGGGGGAGGGTCAGCACAACATTTAAGTTCTGTTATTAAAGGGCCACAGATTTAGGAAGGTTGAAAACCACTGGTTTGAATTAAGTGGACTCAATTTACACCTTTATTAACAGGTTTAGTAAATGTCCTTAATTTTTGTAGCGGTTGTAATATTATCTGAGTTAAAAGTAAGTAAATAGGTTTCTTAAAAAACCATCTAGGTGCACCGATATTTCGTCGGCCTTAAGGGAGCAGGGCCCTGAGCCTGGAGTGCCATGCCTGACCCATGTGGGTGCTGAGAGCAAAGCATGGGTCCTCTGGAAGAGCAGCCAGCGCTCTTAGCTGTTGAGCCGCTTCTCCTACCCACTAAACTCTTCTATACCATCTACACTCATCCACGGGAATTACTCCCAAGTGTCTCTCCAGTGCAGAAGGGCACTGCATCCACGACGGTGCACGGAGGAAGGAAAAGAAAATGTGTTTTCAACAAGCAGGAACTTAAAGACAGTAGAAACAATCCAAACTAAACTGATCAAATATATAAAGCACAACTAATAGACCACTTCTATAAATTACAGGCATCTGGCTGATATACAAACCCAATCTTACATGTTGTTGAAGCAAACCTAAGTATATGATGAAGTAAGTAAGATTCTGCCTCTGCAAAATCCTAATTTATAATGTTTTGTTCAGTATGCCAAAAAATAAAACTGCCAACTAAAATAGTTACTGTGTCTCAAAGAAAACCTAAAGGGACAATGTCTGGCAACGAGACAAATACCTGCATCGGAGAATGTAGACCTCGTCAGCACCATGAGGCAATGTCAGCATCTTCTTCTTGCTTCCAGATCTTGACCTGGACTTCTTCTGTTTACAATCTAAGGCTAAACAAAAGAAGAGAAACACTTAACATTCCTCGTATGTTTAAAGCACACTTATGCAACAGAGAGACCGCGCCACCTACGCCCCATCAGAGAAGACTGTGCTCCACTTCCCGTTTACGGGGCATGGGCTAACTCGCGGGGCCTCGCCCCCACAGCGGCATCTGATTTGCACATGTGCTCTGTGACGCTTTTTCCAAATACAGCTCTCCACGCACACAGACTGGAGGAAATGTGGCTGAAGAACCGGAAGCTCAGCAGGTCAATAATAGCAATAATGGAAATTTTTACTTTTGATCACACGTAATTTTAAACATCTTTTTTCCAGGAAAATTACAACTTTTTAATGTTAACCGATTAAATTAGCATTTTATTACTAATCGATTAAATAGATCTAGCAAACTGAGCAATGGAATGTCACAGTGTAACAGAAAGCTCAATGAAAAGTCAGTTTCTGTGAAATTCAAGAGCAAACATAGCTCAGTTTTCATCTTTAAACTCAACTTCTATTACATGTACAATCATACAAATGTGGATTTTAGTAGAAAACAGCTACAAACCTGTTGCCTAAGTTCACAGCTGGATCCAGTGTTTGATGCCAACTATTCTTTACAGTTTTCATCCTATATTTTCTCCAGTAGTTTATTTTAAAAATATGATTTAAGAAAATACTTTTTTTAAGGGTAGGCAAAATTTTAGGCTAGTTCTGACATTTTTCCATTGCTTAATCTTTCCCTTTAATTATTTACTTCAAAGGTATGAGTCAATGGAAGAAGAGATTTTCATCAGTTGAACAGATAGGACACATGCTCTACAGTCTTTGGGCAGAGCTACAGCGTTCCTTTGGACAAAGGGATGATGGGAAGTGCGGGTGCTGCTTGTCAATAGCAGGAAGAGAAAGAGTTCATCTCTAGGGTCCAAGCGCAACAGAAGACAGGACCACTCAGATGGCCTTCGTTCTTCTAAGAGAACAGGGCGGGCTGCTCAATGCAAGAGAACAGGTGTTGCCATCACAACACCAGAGACCACAGTTCCTCACGACAGCCGAAATGCACACTGCAAACTGAAAACTGTAGGAACCTAAATCTCAGTCACGATTTCCAACTTTTTGCCTCTTGTCTGCTTAAAAGTAAAATCCAAGACTCATGGTTTTTTTCTATTTATTATTAAAACGAAACGCCAGTAAGCAAAGAACGATTAGAAGTCAGGCACTGAAGAATAGCTAATTCAAAGCTAAATAACCCAGCCCTAGAAAATTCTTTTAAGATTCTCCTCAGTTATTTGAGATGAGAGTCTGATACTCAGCAGGGACTCAAATGCTCTGGACCAAAAACAAAGCAAAGTCCGGCAATTTAACCGCTGGCATCCAGAGGAGGCCACAAAGCAGTCTGGGCAGCACTCCGCTCTGATGCCACCGCACACTCGTTTCACACGGTGGCAACCACGGGCTCTGCACTGGCTTTGGTATTCACCAGAGGTCTTCACCAGACCTAGTAGGAATGAGCCAAACACCACCCACTTCTTTTCCAGAGCTGCGACAGTCATGTGCACTCGGGAAGTAGAGTTCGGAGAACTTCTAGCTGTCAGCTACTCCCTTCACCTACGAGACATGTGACGTCTGCCTCTGTGATGTAGGACATAGGTTTAGCTTTAGTTACAGCCTTTCAAACTTGCTATACTCTGTTTACAAGTCCTTGTAGAACGCAGATAAATGACTGCAGGATACAAACAGGATGTATTATGACCCCCGCAAAACATCCAGGACTGCAAACGGTCAAAAGGAAGTCAAGGGATGTGTCCAAGCTCCCAAACTCAGTTCCTCAGACATGCTGTGACACCCGGAAACTGAACAGCCGGCATCTCTAAGATATTTTACTTAAATGAAGAAGAACAATATTTTCTGAATTTTGATACTGTACATACTCTCAGAAGGTGTTTTATGAATGACAATATCTAAGGTTGTAAATGAAGCCACCAAAGTTCAGCACTGATATTTGGAGGTGGCATGACATCAGAACACTGGGAGACCATCACTGTGCAGCTGGTAATTTCTGATAACTAGTTTTCCAAGTCAGGTTACAGATGTTCTTGTGTTAAGAGTCCTTATAAGCTTAAGATTAAGATATTTTAAATCTCACACCCCTGGCAACAAAACCTGAAAGTCTAAAATGTCTTAACATCTTCATTATTTTAAAATCCCTTGTTTCCCAAAAGCATTGTTTAGTAAGTGAAATGAGCACACTGAGCACACAACCCCCCTGTAATGCAGACCACACATTTATAAAACTCTGTAAACAGCTGAGTAACAGGAACACGGCACCTCTGCATCAAAGACAACTTACAAACAATGTTCCGTGGAAAGCAAAGGACAGCACCCATGCGTGTCTGTCACAGAGCACTGGCCCTCACATGCCTGCTCAGACTGCAGAAAATGTGCAGGGAACCAGACTCATCCAGAAGACTGCTTAGAAATCTTTCTAACTCAGGTTATCTGGGTATATGGAAGACGGACACTTGTTCCTGCAAAATTACTCACAAAGACAGTGAACTGAGCTACAAGGACATATACAAAGGTTCAACAACCTAACTTTTAGTAAAACAGCTATGTTTTTACTAAATATGGAAAAAACCCAAAAGACCCCACAGTGTTATGAAAATACAGTCCAAAGCACAAAACAGATGACAACAAGCACACCATTAGATGACACACAGTCCAGAGACGAGCCTGTTTTCAGAACAATTATTTCATTTTGTACACAGCAGAAAAAGAAGTCACTTTTGGTACTGACGTAATTATATAAAACCTTTTGCTTTTTCCATTGTTCTGTTCATTGTATACAGTAATTTTTCCAAGAAAATTTTCTTTTCTTCATTATACAAATGACTCCAGAGGAGGAGGATTTATTCGGTGTCACCTGAAGCTTCTGTGGCCAAGAAGTACATCATGGCTAAACTAATGTTCACCACTAACATTTCAAGTGCACTCAGTCATCCCTGCCCAATCTGCTCCTTTTCTGACTGACGACTGGTCTGTCTATGTGTCTCAGTGTGCTGTCTGCTGCTGGAACAGAACACCGTAGACCGGGTGAATGGAAGAAGAGAAGCGATTGGCTCACAGTCCTAGAGACAGGAGTGTGGCATCCACTGTGGCGACAATAACTGTTCAACAATAACATGGCAGGCAGATGGGTAGGTGCTCAGAAAACCAAGAGAACACTGGGCAAACTCATTCTTACCATTCCTATGCTAACCAGCCCGTTTGTAAAGTACAGTGTCAGCCCATTCGTGAGGACAGAGACTTGTAGCTTCTGATCATCTCTTAAGCATCTGGTCTTCAATAATAAGACAGACATTCTCATTTCAAAAGACAAGAACAAAGAAAAAACGTATCCTTTGTAACTGTAAAAGCTACTAAGAAAAGCACCAAGAAGGCTCTTGGGCCGCCACACTGGAAGTCGGGGCCGCCCTCCCCTACAGCTTTGCGGCTGGGCAGGGCAGTCTTCTGCTCTCAGGTGCGAGTCCTGTGCCTGTACTTGTCCAGGCTTGTGTCACAGGCTGGGGGCTCCCACTGCAGGGTCCTAGAGGACTCTGACTCCCACAGCCCACAGCTGCCCTGGTGGGGACTCATTCTTCAGCCCCCATGGAAGGAAGCCATGCTCCTGCTCTTCCTAGGTTCTGGGGCTTGGAGGTTTAACATCACCTGGAAACAGCACAGGCTTCCCACTTGTATCTTCTTGAGTGAGTCTGCTAGATCACATGGTCACTTAAGTCAAAGCTGCCACAGTCCTACAAGCCCTCGGTCCTTACCATACTGACTCCTTCACCTTCCTCACCTTGTCCGTCACCAGCCTGACTCCGGCCTCACTTTCGTTACAGTTGTCTTCTGCAGCTGACTGCAGCTAAGGCGAACACTAAGCTACCCAATGCTCTGCTGTCGGGAAATGTTACGCACCAGATAGCCCACTCCTCCATTCCGTGTTCCACACAATTCTGCCCAATTCTTCACAACAATATAACAAGGATGACCTTTACTCTTGTTCCTCATTTTTGTCTGAGCATTAACAGAGTGGCCTTTTCTGTCCACATTGCTACCATATTCCAATCACAACCACTTAAGGAATCTACAGCTTCCTTCCGATCCCACACCAGAATTACTCAATGTTCTGCACACAGCAGCACAAGCTTCTTTTGTAGCACACTCACCTAAATCTTCCTCCTCCGCTGATCCTGTAGCTGCAAAGGTGGTGTTTCTAACAGTCCTACTTCTTGGCAACAACTTAACTCTCCAAGTAAATACACTCATAATTCTGGAGCCTGGTGAGTGAGGGCCTTTGTGTTGGACTGACTGCATTACGGCACCAGAAGAGGGAGGGGATGGGGGAGCAGAGGAAACTGGACAAGCCATTCTTCCTAGAGAAACCAGCCCTTCAGTAGCTAGCCTCCTCCCTACATTAGTAAGGCCTGCATGAGGGGTCAGCCCTGACGGCCTGCTTAGGCTAAAGACCTCTTAAAGCTACTACAAGTTACAACAGTAATTAAATTTTAGCCCAAGTTTTCTGGGGGGGATCTTCAAATGACACAGCCCTGGGCTACGGTGAAGCCTAATGGTCATATTATACAGACACCAGATAGAAACGGTTAACATGTTCAATGTGGGAAGGCAAAAGCAACTACAGGTTTATCTGGAAACAACAGCAGGATTTAAATTGTCGCCCACAGGTAAGCCACCATTCCGGCAGGCACCACTGAAAAGCTGGCGGGGACGGCGCTGGTGGCAGCTGAGGTGGGAAGAGGACCCACGTCCCAAGAATATTCAAGTGTGAGTCTGAGGAACTCAACTCTAAATACGGCCTCTAATCCTCCAAGGCTCATAGACTCAACCATATACAAAATTGTGCACACAAGCATTTTCTCTTTCTCAATTTCAACAGAAAAAGAACTAGGCTTGGGGTTATTTTTGAAGAAATGCTAGCTGGTACAAGACAGGAATTAAGGGAAGCAGGGGATCTTTTGCTTTAAAAACGAATCTGTTTTTTCACTTAAGCTTTCTGTGTGCATAGATGTGCAGCTGCATAGGGCTCCACACTTGGGTTTAATTCTGTTACTACAGTCTTGAAATTTTTAATAATTTTCAAACAAAGGCTACTACATATTTATTTTGCATGGGGCCATACAAATGCACTCAGTGTCGTGTCCTGAATACCTAGTTCCATATGGTGCTGTGACTATGAAATAGTAATTGACCCCAAATCAAAATAAACAATCAGGGAGGGATAAATGTACCTGGAAACATTTTACTATCTCACCTGGAAGAGGGGATATGCAAACAATGTGGAAAAGAGCCTTAATTACACTTGAGTCTATGTGGAGAAGAAAACCCAGCACAGTTGTAGATGCCCCCCCCCCCCACTGCTTCAATGCTCAGCTATACCCAGGCACAGGAGGAAGACCCAGACATAAACACAATAGGACAGCAGATATTACTTCTCTATGGTAACAAGGAAACAAAGTTAAAATTGTCTAAGGTGAGTTGGGTTCCACGCTGTTTTATTCAGCAAAGCAAGTGTTTGTCAAGAAGAGGAGTTACTCCTCTTAAACTCAGACACGCATAAAACACAGAACAAACATTAAAACACACACTAATGAATCTGTGAGTCACTTCAGCATCTGAACCAGACTCCTGCCCTCCATAGGCCTCTGTATTTCTGAGACATCACCTGAGGGATGACTAAACAGACAGACAAGAGAGTCCAATTACCTTCCCCATAGTCACTTTCAACTTCAGGAAGACAGATGAGTCTGGCTTTTAATCATTTTTTAAGACTATATATTCCAACAAAGTTCAGAACTAAAAGCAGACATGGTGCTCACCAGATCATTTTCTTCCAGGGCATCTTCTAGCTGAGATTCTCTGTGTGTGTTACACATACATACAACACTGGACAGCAAGAATTCCTCAAATTATACACAGAACAAGGAAATGTATGTTCTACTTCTGCGCCTCTGAGTAAGCGAGGAAGGAAATCTCCAACAAGCCTCTCTTGGCCTACTCTCACAAGAGGCAGTTAGAGTACATTTGTATTATACCTGTCTTGGGGGTTCTGTTGCTGTGAGGAAACACCACGACAAAAAGCAACTTGGGGAGGAAGGGTTTATTTTGTCTTCCAACACTCAGGTCTTCACTGAAGGCATGTGGGGCAGGAACTGAAGCAGGAGCCTGGAAACTGGCCTGCTCCTCATACCTTCTGCGGCCACAAAGCTAAATATAACAGCTTCTTTATACCATCCCGGACCATGGGCCCAAAGGTAGCACCACCCACAATGGGCTGAGACCCTCCTACATTAACCAAAAAGAAAAACAGAACAAAAAACCCACCATAGGCCAATCTAGGTTCTTAACTGAGGTTCCCTCTTCTCGAATGGTAGTAGCTTGTCTTAAACTGACAAAAAAAGAAAAAAAACTAACCAGGATAATCCCAATACTGCTGTATATACCATATAAGGTCAACTATGGCAGAACGCCTACATTTAGTTCTGGCTAACAACATATTCTGTAACCATAATCTAGACCATAAACATTCAAAAATTCATGTTAGACGAGAAATCACAGCAGGCTCAGAGAACACAACTGAAGATATTTTGGACACATTAAAAATTATTAACATAAAAAGCAAATCCTAAAAAATTAGTAAGTAGGGATAGCAGGATACTAGAAACTGACAAGGCTGGCAAAACACAATCAACAGAATTAAACTTTGTAACCAAGGACAAGCAAAACAAAACAAAACCTAATAAACTCAGGCGTTTCATCTGCAGAGATGTCACCTAGACAGCTAGGTGAGGAGGAATTGCTGGACGAGTGACCGAGGGTAGCCGTCCAGGGGGCATCTATAGACCCCTGCCCTCAAGCCACCTGCCTCTTGCCCCTTGTAACAAATCTGCCAGGTGTTCTCCTTGGCTCCCCCCCACACTGGCTGTCTGTCTGTGTCCCCACCTCACCTTCCTGTGTCATTCATTTCTCTAGCATATGACTTGTAAAATGAATTTCTCCTCTCCCTAACCAAATCTTTTATTTAAAAAGTGTTTTCCAAAGCATCAGATAAATGCTTTTAAAAAGTATCTATAAAAGGGATTTTAAACCCAACCTTTAATCCCAGTACTCAGAGGCAGAGGCAGGCAGATCTCAGTTACATGTTGTCTAATCTACAAAATGTGTGCCAGGAGAGCAAGACCTACATAGAGACCCTGTCTCAACACACAGAGAAGGGTTAGCCTCACTAGTCCGCCCCAGCACTCACTAGCTTCCGATGTCCTCTACTGATCTCAACCATCCAGATCAGTACTAGATCTAACTCCCTACCTCCCAGGACTTCTAGGAACTACCTACCTCACACTTCCCACATTACCCCTCCTTTTCCAAGTATGGCTCCTTTCCTCTCCAGACCCTACCTTTCCTTTTACACTTGCTCTCCGTGAGGCTCACACCAAACCGACACATGCTGGGATGGGGTGTGGCTCCTTTTTGGTACATGTTCTTAGCATGCAAAAAACACTGGATTCCAATGCCAGCACCTAATGAGCCAAACCTGGAACCAATTCTGTCAGAGGCTCGCGGGTGGTTCCTAGTAAACTCGCTACAGCGCGTTCTTGCCTCTGCGCTTGCCCAGTGCTTCACAGCTCATCCGCCTCGCCTCACCTGCCTATCTTAGGGTCAGGTGCGCATGGACATGTTTCTGACTCTTGACTCTGTAGTGCCTAGCACAAAGCTTAGACCACAGCAGAAATTGAGGGGATGCTTGCCGAATCAGTGAGGAATCAGCCAGCATCTTTGGGTGTAGCGGGCAAACTGCCCACGCCTTTCCTTGCACAATAGAACTGTTTCTCGGTCCCTTTATAGGTTATGCTAAATGGGCACAAGGCTACATTTCTCCATCTGTTTCACAAGGTGAAAATAACAACCAAATGGCTGGGGGAAGACAAGTCAAGTTAGGCACTAAGGAAGTAATCTCAGAAAAATGTACTCAACCAGAACCATTCATTTTCTTGTTTGAGTAAATAACACATTACAGCCACATAAACACAGATACGTTTTTTTATCCCATCTACCTCATAACTGAGGCCAGTTACAGCTAAGAAAATATGGAAACTGTCTTGTGGACAAGTCAGAATATCCCCTGTGCTCCTTTCGTGTTCATGGGAGTCCATGCATGCAGGGACGTAGGAATCAAACCAGTCCCCTTCCTTCCTAGGTCTGCTCAAAAGGTGACCTGCGCTAGGCAAACCACCTGAACGCTGGCCCCCTGTGCCCCCATGGCAGGCTCTATCACCTGAACGCTGGCGCTATCACCTGAACGGCAGGCTCTACCACCTGAACGCTGGCCCCCTGTGCCCCTACGGCAGGCTCTATCACCTGAACGCTGGCTCTATCACCTGAACGGCAGGCTCTACCACCTGAACGCTGGCCCCCTGTGCCCCTACGGCAGGCTCTATCACCTGAACGCTGGCGCTATCACCTGAACGGCAAGCTCTACCACCTGAACGCTGGCCCCCTGTGCCCCTACGGCAGGCGCTATGCTGTGCACACTGTTCTCCAAGGGCTGCTGTCGCCAAGGACGCACCCCAAAACTCATTTCAAAGCCAATCCCGTCGAGAGAATTACCAAGGTTTCTGCTTTTGAGTGAGAGTTGCTTTAAACAGTTTGAAGATCACGCTCTGCTTCTACTCGTCAGGACTGAATGACAGTGCCAAAGGAGCAAGCACTCCGCCAGCACAGGAGTGACTTTCCCAACGGTTTAGGAGCCCGTTCAGCACCTGGCTGAGTTCACTGGCACTTATAAGAGTACTGTTTCACTAAAGCTGAAAACAGGCAAAATACTCATTTATAACATGCAACCTACAATTGCACTCTAAAAATAGATCATTTTAAAAGTAAAGTGTTTATTTTTTGAAAAGCAGGTACTGACAATGATGTTGAAAATCCTTTTCTCATTTCTTAATTATGGTGGGCTGGTCACTTTAGAAAACTGGGTCCTTGTTTCTAATTAGACTCATATCTAGACTCCACTAAAATGTTCTCCACTTTAAATCCGCTTTCATTTTGGAATTATCCAACAGAAAGACTTCTTGTATATAGCAGAGAATAGCGCCTGGGGACAGCCTATGTAGGGCAGTCTTGGTCTGAACCCCAGTTGTGCTATGAGTAACTCTCCAAGTGTAGACAGATAACTCCGGCTACAACAGGAAGAAAGCCTAGACCATCAAACAGGCTGTCCCTATGTGCCATGCTTGGGAGGGCACAGCAGGGATACTGGCAGTGACTTTCCACTCTGACCGCCTCCCGTCTTCAGTGTCTACAACTGCATGATCAAAGTGCAGCTGTGTGAGAACTGAACCCTCACAGCCAAGCTCTCAACAGTAAACTAAAGCCGGCAGTTCTTCTCCTTTTCAGACAGACAGTGCTCCGCCGTCTGCAGATAAAGTCAAGAAATAGAGTGAAGAAGCAGAAGACACAGCATAGACCAAGCATAGACACAGCACACAGCAAGGCCATAGATGTAACTTGTAGAACATGAGGAGGAACAAGAAGCTGGGCAAACAACTACTCAGGGAAGCAGAAGAGCAAGAGAACTTAGAAAAGATTAGAAAAAGGATCTTAATAGAAAAAAAGTATATTTTAAGACTTGAGAGAAATGATAATTGCTAAAGCGGGCAGTTTGAAGGAGCGCAAAGCGACGAGCAAAGCATTCCCAAGGTGTGGGAAGTGCACTCTGAGCAGGTAAGCCGACATGCTCACAAGCATGAGTACAGAGACTGCTGGCAAAGCTGGACCAGCCAACCAAAACCAGCACAGAAATGTGAACCTTAACACTTCTATTTGCATCTAGGTTTAGGAACCCTAAATGAAGGTGAGGGGCACTAAAGGGAAAATATTCTTAAGACTTTCCCCCTTGAAGATTCAATCTATACACTAATGAATTATTCTACATATTTGAAATTTCACTGTGAATTCCTTTCCTAATAAAGCATCGTTTCCAAAGTAGCACTATTGTCTTTTTCATGCTTTTTAACCAAAGAGGTGTCTTCATTAAAATCTATTAATAAAAAAATAAATTTGGAAATAAAAAATAGTATAGTTTTAAAAGAACAGAATTAATACAGACAAAGTTCACCTCCGATGGGTTATTTTCTCCTAACCAATCAGCATGAGTCAGATGAAAACTCATCACTTCAGTGCGTGTTCAAGCGTTGCTTACCGGGGGGCTCCAGCTACCGTCTAACACTGGCACCAGAGCACTGCACCAGGCAGACGTGGTGATGTCTGTTCGCACATACCTGTGCCCGTCACAAGGGCAGCACTCTTCCTTCGTGCACAAGCGCGGAAGTGGCTGGACAGGCTAACAGCACTTGTAGACGTCGTATTGCAATGCACACATGTTCTAAGCTTCACAGGCACACCTATCCTTCAAAAAAAAACACTATAATCCAGTTCTCACTTCAAAAAGGGAAATTCTCTTAGCTTAATGTGTGTAGAAAAGCACCACAATAAAGATGATTTTTAAAGCGCTCGTTGAGTTGGCTTAGCTTGAATTTAAGGAAGGGAGTTAAGGGCTAGCAGTTGGCAGTTAGTATTCAGAGTCACTTTCTGGCAGATGTCTGTGTTATGCAGATCATTTCTGAAGCCTACGGTAATGATGTGAACAGCACAGCTCTGCTGGGAAAGTTCAAAGCTTACAACACAGCAATAGAGAATGACAAAGTCTAGTGGACAAAGTGGTAATCAAAGTGTTGTGCCCACAAAACCGTACAAGGCACGACTAAATTTGGCTTTCCAATGAAGGCTGGAGAGGAGGTGGTAGACACAACATTTTATTCAGGGCATTTTATGTTCATTAATCTGAATGCTCAATCAATAATGCCAAGTCAATGATTTGAAGTTTTTTGCTAAAATCTTTGTGCTAAATAAATGATCAACAAGCCAATACCACCACAGGAAAGGAAACGTTGAAAAAATAGAAACTCTAAACTTTTCAGACAACCCTCACTTCAGTAGGTGTCCCCAACACTATCATGGCGGTCACAAAAAATTCTGTATCATGGTGAACACAACTAACACGCTCTCTGTGCTTCATCCTTCTTAAAAGGAGAAAACTACGGCCTTTGAAAGACTCTTTACTTGGAATAAAGCAGTCTACTATCCAGAATCCTGCATCAGAGAAAGCATTGTTTCAGGCTATTAATATTCCCCTAAATCAAAATTACAATACAAATATTAGAGATATTTAGTGCTTGCCAAGAGGTGAATCAGAATTACAGTAATTTGATTCTTTACTAATCCATGGGCCAATTTCTATTAGCTAAGACACGTCAACTGGGGCTCACATACACAAACCTTTCAACACTCTTAACCTCAAAACAAATAAACCCAAAACACCCTTCTAGTGTTTGAGTATAAACCAGACAGATCCTTTCCCAATACATTCGAAATATCCCTTCAACAGAAACTTGGCACACCAGCACTGACAGAGGCACCTGCTCTGCTGCAGAAAAACACAACTGTAAAATCCAAAGGCCACGCAAATTTTGTTCATATTGACTACAGTTCTCAAAAGTCACACCATCCCATAATACAGTGAGCTTCCGAGAGGAGACGCTTGTTTGGGTTAATGGCATCGGGCACCAGTCCTTTGGTCTAAGAAGTTGTTCTGGACTGCCTTGCCTAAGCAGCAGACACCAGCAGCTCAGTTCTGAAAACAGCTCTCTGCAGCACTGGCAGAGGCGTGCCAGGTCTTCCCTTTCAACAGTGCAGTGCTGATACACGTCAGCCTCCCATATTACAGCAGCCGCTTTTCCCAGGTCAGCTGGTCTGGTGTAGGGGTGTGTGTGCGTGTGCATGTGTGTGTGTGCACTTTGCTTTGTTTCTCGACTTACATTCAGACCAAGACATGAGGCAGAGACTCAGTGCTGCCGGGCATCCACCTGGGCCACAGCAGAATAACAAGTGTGCGCTGCGAATGTGCAAACGGAAGATGCTCAGGAGGCACTGCCCAGAGGCTCCAGCTCACAAAGCCCTCAACTGTGTTCAAATAACAGTCACAAGCGTCCTCTTACCTGAGTGCACAGTCAAGTCCATTTTTTGTGGTTGATACATCAACGGACTGTCGTCGTTTAGTGGAAGAACACATTTCTGAACAAATCTCTTCCTTGCCGTCTGGTTATGAATCTTCTGAGGAGAAAGAGCAGAATTCCTTTCGTCCCCCATCCTTTTGTTTCTAAGAAGTTCTATCAGTGTAAGAGACTGGTTCTTTCTTCCACTGGGCAGTTCGGGTTTTGTTTCGTCACATTCGTTTAGGAAACTCAGGCGTTCTTCCTCTGAAGCAGACACTGACAGAGCCTCTGTCTTTAGGCCGTTACGGTATTCGTCGAGAGGTAGAACATCCTGAGACAGGAAGTCGTCCCCTGACGTGAGTTTCTGAGCTACGAAGGGTCTGGGAATGACGCGACGATTGTTCAGGGCCTTTAAAATCTTCTCGTACTTCTCTTCGTTCTGCATCATCTCGTTCAGAACACAGATCGGAGACTTGTGAGCATCCCACTTAGTTTTCCCAAGTCTTTTCAGATGGCCTCTGACATGATTTGATAACCCAATCTTTGTGTCAAACCAACCACCACAGAGCTGACAAGTGTGTTCAGAAGTAGTCTCAGCCTTCTCTACAGCTAAAAGAGACGGTTAGAGTGGCATCAGGCTCTTTCACAAATCCCCATCAATGAATTAACTCTGAAATATGAAATTCTGGGATTTCTAAGAAGGACCAAACTCAAACACAATTTTCAACTCCTCCGAATGTCAACACATTTATTAGGCCCCAACTGTCTCCACACGGGAACTTACCTTTTCTAACGCGCTTCACAGGCGTCCCTGCGCCAGCCCTTTTGAAATGCTGCATTTTGTCGCTTGTGGCTATTTGTTCTGGCGACACGACATGGCGGGCTTCATAGCTCAATCCTGCTCTATGAAGATGCCCTCGGACGTGATTTGACAGCCCAACACCTGTTTCAAAAGTGGCTGGGCAGTAAGGACATGACTTCTTCTCAAGGGACAGATCAGTCCAGTGAAAAACGGAGCCATGCTTTGACAAAGGTGTTTCTGCATTTTCCAAAGGCTGAGGGTCATGTATCTCACGCAAAAAGCTGTCAGTGCCACCATCTTCATAATACTCAAAATAAAAGCCCTCGTCCTGATTGTAACTGAGGGCAGCACTGTCCTCAGGACCTTGGCTTTCCATCTTGCTTTTAAATAGAGGCAGTAAGTTTACATGTTCTGGACTAAGACCACTGTAGGTTTCTTCTTCCACGGCCTGTGTAGTGTAGTCACCTAGCTCAACATTATCCCAGGAACTGTCATCTTCTGTCTCGTAACTGTCTTTTTTTTCAGCAGAATTAAGCTTTTGCAAAACAACAACAGTCATTTTATGCAGAAAGTCAGGATAGCTATCCAAGTCTTCTCCACCAGAACTTTCCTTCCTGGAACCCTTAACTACTCTTTTGACAGCCACACGCCTGTGATCTGGTCTTTTGGTATCTGGGCAATGAGGGTCTGAAATAAAATTATTATGAGAATTATTTGATGATGAAAACAGATGTAAAGAGTTTAATGAACTAACCTCTTTTTTGAAAGGAAGTGGGTATGATTCACCTGATTTTTTGATCATCCTGTAGTTTTCATACTTGTTTCTATATAAATAACTGTTTGCCTTGGCATTAGACTTTTCTTTTGCTACTTGGTGGAGATACTTTGGCTTTTGGTCAGTGCTGCTTTTAACCGTAACATCCTTGTGGGGAGAGCTGTTTGGATTGCACGCGTTTGCACCAGACTGGGCAATACTTTTCCGGGCTTTTTGTATTCTGTGTGGCCGCTTATGAAATTTTGAAAAATGACTTGATTGTGAGCTTGATGCAAATGTCCGTTTGACGTCTTGTTTTAAAGCAGAGTTCTTTGGAAACGTGGCTGACTGTTGTCTTACTAATGGCTTAGTGCAATTGAGATCTACAGACTCCTCAAGGACGTCATTTTTTCTTTTGTCAAGTCCAGGAGGATTACCAAATGAGTCAACACATGACGGGGAATGCAAATACTCCATGTGCTTTTTCAGAATACTTCTGGCTGAAGTAGTAAAGGGGCACATTTTACACAGGTACGTAGCTGGTTTTCTGGATGAACCTGTAACAGAGTCTTTGATCAAAGTCTTTTTCTGTGTTTTCCTCTGAGTTGCATCTGAACTGACGACAGGACATTTCACTGCGGCTCCGTGGGCGATGCCCCGATGGCACTCCAGTTCGTTCTCCGTGACAGCCATGAAATTACACTCCTCACAGCAATAGTACCTTTTGTCCTTCTCATGGGTCTTAGCATGCTGCACGAACGTCTTGGGGCAATTGGTACCAAACACACACTGAGGGCACTGCAATCGTGCGCTTCGTCCTTCATCTTGAAGTTCTTTCAATTCCCGGATTTCTTCCATCAGCTTCTGTCTCCTCTCCTGATGAATGATCATATGCTTCAGCAGTGAATTGCGGTCCCGAAACGTCCGTCCACATTCTCTACAAGCATACGGTCTTGGGACGTTGAGGTGGCGGAAGTGACTGTTGCCGTCTAGATGGTACATCATATGCCTGTGGAGGTGCTTTTTCTCCCTGAAGTTCACATTGCACTTTGTGCAGGGGTAGAAGGATGGCTCCTCAGCACTGAAGGTGGCAGGTGACTCACAATCACGCGCTTCACATTTCTTTTTCAAGGTATCTGATATAAAAGTGCGAGTGTGAACAGGCGAACTATCTTCTCCACATTTATCTGAGTTATAAACTAGATGCTGGAAAGTGTCCACAGACTCCAGGTCATCAGCAGATTCGGACTTCACTTTTGATAAAGCGTATTTCTGTGCGTCTGTTGCTTGGACCTCCTCCTTTTGCCCTACAAAGTCAACCTGTGGCATCTTTGACTTACTGGGTACACGATTTGCATCACTGAAACAGTCCTCTGTGTAGCGAGTGATTCTGCTGACGTCCATTTTCCGCTTTCTCTTCTTCTCTACACCTGCCACTTTAGGATGGACCGGGGCTTTATCCACCGCTTCTTCATTCGTCATAAGAAACTGAATAAACTCTTTCTGGGGATCCCAGTTTGTATCATTTTCTGGCCTAAATCCATCTGTACCTGAGGAAATCCCTGCCAATGCACCGGCACAATCACCTTTGGCCAATGCACCCTCACTACCCTCCCCCACCTCTACTTGGTTTAGTAAAGTGCTCTCTGACTTCACACTATTCCCTACTGAACTCGGAACATCACAGCCAACTAAAGCAGAGGTAGGTAGTTTTTTAATGGAATGGGCTGTATTCTTAGTATGTGCTACATCTGATAACAAAAACACAACTTGGTGCTGACTTGGTTTTTGTGGTGCAGACAGCTGAAGATCAGCTGCCACCTTCAAAGCTGAACAAGATTCTGTTGCTGGCTGATCCACAGGCTGCCCAGTGGTTAAAGAGACACTACCGTCATTCATACTGGAAGTCTTTGTTACAGAGGAGTGTGAAACTGGTCCATTACTTGCTCCGGTAGGCAAGGTCAAGTTTTCACTAGAGGCAGCAGGAGCGCCGGCAGGAATAAACAAAGCAGACTGGCCTCCACTTAAGGCTTTTTCTGATTTATCCTCCGGCGATTCTTCAGACAGAGTCAATGAGTTGTTTCTCTGAAATGATGCCTGACAGTCTTTTGGTTTATGAACTCCACTGTCTTTCTCTGAGATAAAACTGCTGTCATCTTGGAGTTCTTCTTTAGCACCATGAATATCGGTGTTTATCTTCAAATCATCCATATTGTTGGCAAGATCATTTAACACATTTAGTCTAGAAAATGGAAAACAAAAATTTAGATTTGCATGGAAGACAAGCTAGTGGCATGAATGGAGAGCTGGACGTGCACATTCTCATTGGCTTTTCTTTATATTGAAGACACTGATAATTTTCTAGGAATCAAAAGCATTTCAAAGAAAATGGAACCACTTTAAAAACTTTTCAAAGCAAATGTTGCTGTTCGAGCTCTCTAGGAATTCTGTGTTCCGCACACAGATCACCTCGGGAAATGCAGCATGCACTCACACAGCATCAACGAATGCATTACACACTGAAACAGTTTTAAAAATCATGCATAACTTTATAATAAAAACAATTCTCTGGCTTGAACAGACTCACTAAGGACAGTTTCTCTACACAATAGAACTGGAGTTATCAACTATTGTAAAGAACTGTCTTGTCACCTGGCAAGGCATTCCTGGAGCAAAGTAACAATTATTACACTTTAATAACTTTATTTAAGTCAAATATATTATTTGCAATCAATATAAATGGCTTACCTATGTATAAAATAATAATTTTTACTTCTAAAAAACTTAAAACTGTTTTGCTGTAAAGAAAGTGTTCTGTCAAAATTCTACCAACTAGAAAACTGCTTTATTCATAAGATTCTAGTCATTCTTTATTCAAGTTATCATTAATTATAAGTTACTAATGTTAAAATTAATCAAGTTTTATGCTAAAATTTCATTCAGTGAGATCTCAAATTAGAGACATTCCCTAAAAGCAAAGCAGTTACAGCATTTATAATCTGACAAAGTGCAGAGACCTAAAGCTTTGTTACAATGACTCGTCATAAATACTTAGTTATTTCATTCATAATGCGGACTGACATGGCAGAGTTGTTCTAAGAATGAACAGAGTCTGAAGAGGAGGTGGCTGTGAGACGATCACATGCGGCCATCTACTGCCCACGTCACAGGGCTCTGAGGAGTGGACACAGTGGACGGCAAGGACACAACCTGGCCACCAACATGTTTCACAGAACCACGTGGCAAAGGTGCAAGGCGGAGTCTGTTAAATAAAGGACTAAGTGTTGAGTAAGTAGAAATGCAACTGTAAAATCAAAACTGAAACAAAAATGGCTTTTTCCTAGGAAACCTAGACATACAATTTCAATACAAGTCCTACCACGGCAGCAGCCGGGACGCGGGCGCTACCTCTCACTCAGCGCCCGCTATGTGCCCGGCACAGCTGCAGTTCTGACACACAGTAAACAAGACAGACTTCGTTTTGATTTGCAGATAAAAATAAATCCTTCACAATATCTTTGCGGTATTTAAAACTGGACAGTGAACAATACTATTTTAAGTCAGCAGGGCTCTAAAATTCAATCAGAAACTAAGATATTTTACATAACTTTCAGTTGGAGTGTAAATTTCATGCTTTATAGAACATTAACTCTAGCACAAGAATAAAAATCTGTAATAACTGTCTCATTTCATAACTTACAAAACATTATTCTTTCGACAAAATACTTAATACATCAAAGATTACAAACAAATATCATAAAAGATCTCTTTGGCATTATTTATACCAACAATCATTATTCCTTCTCTCACACATTTTAGAATTCTGCTTTGAAACTGGCAAACTTCCACAGTAATAAAAATAGACTTCCAATAAGATCATATTCAATGATATCACCCCAAAACGGTGCTAATGCAGCACCCAGCGGGAGGCCGCAGCACAACAACACGTGCGGGAGGCGGGCGTGGGGCTGGTGTCCTCGTGCCGAGATCAGGACGGAAGGAAAAGCCTCACTATTAAATCTGCGGAGAGTGACAGTTCTTAACCAGCCTGGAAGACACTCTGTGTTTCTATTTGGTGTAACCACAGAAGTAGACAAATATATGCTCAGTCAGTCTGAAGCCTGTATTAGCTTCTCTCAACAGGAAGCAGCGTCGCTAACGAAGTGGTGGATTCAGTGTTAATGAGTGGTACAGCCTTCCCCGTTCCGTGCCCACCCATCTGCTGTGGTGTTAGAGGTGACGGATGGAGCAGCCGCTTTCCATTTAAAGCAGCCTCACTGGTGCCCTGCACAGCAGGGGAACAAACCACGAGGATGTCATGTCCTGTCGGAGGCTTAATAAGAGCCTCTAACTTCATATTTGGAAGATACCAAACCAAAGATGTATGAAAAGTACATGTGTAAAACATAACTGGTCCACACAACATAGCTAGTTAAAAAAAAAAGAGAGAGAACTGAATTACACTGCTAAAACCTTTACCAGTCAGTGTTTCCTTATGTACGCACAGTGAAATGTGGCAAACAGTTGTGTTTACGAACAACTAACATTTGCCTAGTTGATCCTCACACTCTATTCTGACTATAAAATGCTCAAGTATTGTACATGACTTCCAGGGCATAGCGAGCAACACTGCATCATTCCTCAGTCCCATGGGTCATCTGCAGGAGTGACGTCAGAAGTACTGGACTATAAACCATGCCTGCACTTTTCCAGACAGTTCTCCAGCCCTCTATATGGACACATGCAGCTGCGCCGCCGCCGCAGTTTGTCACTGGAACACGGAAGAAACCGATCTGGAGATAAGCCATACTTATTCAATTTAAGGAAGTTAATCAGTGCTAGAGACGGCTCAGTGGGTAAGAGCACCGATTGCTCTTCCAGAGGACCTGAGTTCAAGTCCCAGAACCCACAGAGCAGCTTATACCTGTCAGTGTCCAGTTCTAGGGGATCCAACACCCTCACACAGAGAAACATGCAAACAAAAACCAATTCATTAAAAAGTCATATATATAATTATATAACTATACATAATATATTATAGTATATATTATAATATAAGATATATGTAATATATAATACATTAAAAATAAAGGAAGCTAACATTTAAAACATACTATAATGGTATAATATTTAAAAGATTTCAATGTATAAGAAAACTTGAATTTGATTAAATCAAAGTACACCTTAAGATTCTTTAAAATAATGTTTAGATCGCACTATTAAAATCCTTCTATAATCATAGAATCACAGACTCTTCCTCTTAACTGAACTTAAGCGTGTTCTTTAAACAATTCATCCACTCTTCTTCCAGCTGCAAATGGGGATTAGAATCTCCATGAAGCGCGTTTCAGCGTCTAGAGCGCATAATGAGCTCTGCAGCTGTACCCGCCTCCAGTTACACTGCGAGCACCAGCAGTGCAGAGGTCAGAGCTGTCTTCAGGATGACAGATCATCACTTATGTGCCTCCAGCTAGGCTTATTGTCTCAGAAATCTCAAACATCAGTATTTTTGCAAACTATCAGCACTTGCTATAACACCCTCGCTACACTCCATCTTGAGGTTACTCCAGAAGAAACGAGGTGATAATTGCATATTAACATAATTATTCTGTAATCCCTCTGAGCAAGCTTCCTAGGTCACTCAGTGATTCAGATTAGATACAACCTTCCTGTCATCAGATCTATGCTGTCCACTTTCTGTTCATGAATAATTCTTTTTAGATAAAAATTAGCTTAATTTCATTCTCTTATGTACATTATTAATTGTATTTATTGCAAGTAGGTTAACATTCTGTGGTTACTTTTTACATAATGCCAACCTTTGTCATATAGCATAATTTCACATAAAATGTAGTATAATTCTGTCCTCATTCTAAGTTAGTTCATTAGTAATTGTACTACACGGCTATAAATAAATTATAATGCTGCCCACTAGCTGAGCTCCAGCCAGGCTTTCTCAAACCCTATGTTCATTTATATTAGCCCTCGAATACATGACAACTTCAGCCAGCAATCTATGAGACTGGGTCCAGAAGAGAAGACCATTCACAAACTGTCATCTTAACTACAAAAAAAATTCCAATTAACTATATTTAAATCACTATAGTAGTTAAGTCTATTACAAACCTAATTCTCACCCAGATTCTACTAAAGACAAAGTATAATACATATATTACAAAGTATATCACAGAGACAAAGTGTATTACATATCACCCAGGTAGTATCTTAACGTGAGTGTCACACTGAATGGAAATACTATAAAAAGTGAATAACACTTATACAAACAGAGGTTAACTCTAACCACAGTGCTATATAACAACAAAGAGGCAAGTTAATATGTTTAGCCTCACAACCCACCCGGTTTATAATCTACACTACCTGCCAAAAACACCGAAGAACAGAACCCAAGGTTGAAGATCAGGAAGACAATTTCTAAGGTCCTCTCTTACATGTACAACACAATTTAATTTAATTTAATTACATTACTAAAGTGCAACACTATTTGGAAATAGAATGAAAATTTAACTACTGGACTCCAAACACTCTAATTTCACAGTTACTTGGAATAATCTTTTAAGAATCACTTGTAACATGTTGACACAATGACCCTGGGTTCTAGGTGACTAACACATTGAAACTACAGAGCTAGCACGAAACCTTTCAAGAATCCTAAGGCCAAATGGCAAAGACACAAAGATAACTACAAAAATATGATTGGGTACAGGCATGAAACTAAAGCAAATCATGTAAAAAGGTAAATTTGTAGTCTTTGTTTTCTGTTAGTAACAGCCCAAGGCCCAATTTAGAGCATGTTTCTCTGTGTGTGTGCTGTGTTGCACATGGCACAGATGTGCAGGTCAAAGATGGCGTACAAGAGTTATTTCTCTCTTCCCACCATGTGGGCTTGGGGGAAGGAACTCAGATCTTCAAGCTGATAGCAGACACCTTAACTCTGAGCCGTATCACCAGCTCTCTTTTCCTCATCTAAGAACTAAGTAAGACTCATCAGGATTATATGTTGGTATCTGAGGAAATGTGCATCTGGTTCTGCAAATGTGACAAGACCCAGTTAGAAAGCTCACAGGCCCCAGGCCCCTGAACTCACTGTTATTATTCTGCTAAACAGACATAGTATCAGGCTGTCCTCTAAAATTTATCTCTGTACTCAGAGATTAGAGCAGCTCTCCAAGTAGATGGGGCTGACAGAGAAGCTTGCAACTGCTCAGAGTGTGAGAATCAGCGTCTGTGAGCTCAGCCACAGACAGAACACCCACATCATCACCACCACTTAACGTCGCCACGAGTCAGGGAGAGAGGACCACTGCACTCATGCACTGCCTGCACGAGACCTGTACAGAGACAAGCGAGTCAGCACTTACGCTGATGAGTCTTGACAGATGGCGGCTTCTGTGAGAAGAGTCAATTCTCTTTAAATAGGTGGGCCCTGGCAGGTGGATCATGGTAAATGGATGACCTCACACTCTTAAACCAGATTCAGTGGGGGTGGATCTAGGAGTTATGAGGAGGAGGAGAGTATTATGATCAAAATACCTCTCTGGCAGAAATGTTCTCATCTCAGCTGGTCTTCAATTCATACAAAACTGCAAAGTAGCAGGGCGGTGGTGGTGCACACCTTTAATCCCAGCACTCAAGAGGCAGAGGCAGGCAGATCTCTGTGAGTTTGAGGCCAGTCTGGTCTACAAGAGCTAGTTCCAGGACAGGCACCAAAAACTACAGAAAAACCCTGTCTCGAAAGTCCAAAAAAAAAAAAAAAACTGCAAAGTACCCTGAATAGTAAAACTAGTAGAAAAAGACATGTGAGGTGCTTCCTGATTTCAACCTACTATAAAATTATAGTAGCAAGTGGCAGAAAGGCCGATGGGATGTATTTCAGAGTCCACCAATCAATCAATCATCTACGACAAGCCAACTGTCAACACGGTATAAAGATTACTCCACAGGGAAAGAACTGTCTTTTGAACCAGGTCAGAAACCAGAAATTAAAACAAAAACAATCAACAATCTGAAAACCCAGTACTCGAAGGTAGAGGCAGGTGGATCTCTATGAGTCCAAGGCCAGCCTGGTATACACAGTGAGCTTTAGGCCAACAGGGCTGTACAGTAAGACCCTATCTCTAAAAACAAACAAACAAACAAACAAAAAGCCAAAAAAAAAAAAAAAGCTCAATGTTTAAAGGTTCCAGAAGACGGCATGAAATATGGATTCTTTGGCATCAAAATCATGGGGACGACAACAATATGGACTTTATCAAAATAAAAGATCTGTGCAGGGCACCCACCTGCAGTCCCACACTCACGAGGCAGAGGCAGGCCTGAGATCTCTGAATTTGAGGCTAGCTTGGTCTACAGAGTGAGTTCCAAAACAGCCAAGGCCAGGGAGAAGAGCCCTGTCTTGAAAATAAATGGATGAATGACTGAATGGCCTGTATATCAAACAGTGTTATCTAAATGTTTTAAATAAATATTAAATATTCAATCATGATATAGAAACAGGTCAACAAGAAAGATAACCAACGACCTGGTCAAACTGTCTTTAAAGAAGATCTACAAATAGGCAAACCTCAATGGAAAAATGTTTCACTTTATGGTCATTAACGAAATAAAAATCAAAGCCTCAAAAAGATAATTCTTCATACCCATAAGATCCTTAGCTTTCACGACGCACTAGCAACAGCCAGCACAGACTCAAACACTGATGATAAGAAAGTGAAGCGCCCATCTGCAGTTCTGAAAGGACTAAACAGACCCGTGCGATCCAGTTCAACACCTAGATAATACATTCAGCAAAAATGAAAACTTACCTCCAAAGAGATTATGTTTTTTTAATGTTGGCAACCGAACCCGGAGCTTAATACATATTAGGCAAATACTATATGCTGAACTAGATAACATCCCCAGCCTCTTGTCTTTACTCAGTGAGAAAAGGGACCCACAGAGTTGCATGGGCTGGCCCCCAGCTCACTTGGCAGTCCAGAAGTCCTTTAACTTACAATCCTCTTGTTCTAGCTTCCAAAGTAGCTAGTATGACGAGTTGTACCACCAGACCTGGCTCCCAGAGCAACTTCTATTGAAACATTTACAGATGGGTTTTCCACGGGCCGGCGAGTGATACACAGAGATGTGCCGTGTCCAGACAATGGAAGGTTCCTCAACCTCAGAGAGAAACAAATGCAAACTACAATCTGGATCCATATGCCAATGAAAAGTACCGAATCACAAAAGGTCATTAACTCTGACTTTATAAAATATTCAGAAAAGGCAAATTTATCCTGAGACAGAGTAAATATAGCACGTAATGAAGGAAGAGAAGACAAGTATACATTTTACGGATACTATAAGCTAATGGCTGCCCCACTGTGAAGGCACCACACAAAGAATCATACACTAAAAATGGTTAAATATATGTTTGTGAATTTCATTTCAATTTTTAAAGAAAAGAGCAATCATAAAATATGATTTATCTGTCAATACCAATGAAGAAGAAATTTTTACTTCCTAAATCTCTCCAAAATCACCTAGCAAACAGCAAGCCACATAATGGGTTCTTTGTAATGTCAAATTAACAAGGTGACCCAGGGGTCCCCAAAATGCATGGTCTTTCTCACTGACACAGCAAAAACTATTTTCAGTTGGGTTTTGCCTCTCTTTCTGGCTAGAAAGTTCTCAACAGAAACAACAGGACAAAGGACTAATATCCTAGTTAAAATAAATGCTAGGAACAGTCAGACAAGGGGATAGAGCTTAGAGGCAAGTGTCTGCCTGGTGTGCACAGGACCCTAGGGTCCAGCCTCCAGCACAAAGAGAAGAAAAAGAAACCTGGAATTGGGACAGGAGAGAAGAGGAATGGAAGAACTTCTCCGCGCTACACTAAGGGGTGTTCCTCCAAACAGAAAGACTTGCAGGCAGAGAACTGAATACACAGGACTACATTTTAAACAGGGATTTGAAACCGTTAGATATGTGGGTGGCTTGAGTGTATCCCCTCAGCTCTTGTGTCAGAAACTCGATTTCTCACACAAAAGCATTGGGAGGTGGGCAAGAAGAGAGAGGATTAAGCATGAGGACCAGATGCATGATGGCATCAACACCACGTTATCCTGGGAGTGGGTGGATTCTAAGGCAGAGGTCAGGGCACTGTTTTCCCTTTCCCCATGTGAGCGTCAGTCACACCATAAGAAAGGCGCTCAACAGAAGAAAGCAACCTAAGTTCTGGCATTCCTAGTCTCTGTTGCCAAATAGATCTCTGTTTATCAGCTAACCTGGGATTCTGAGAGAGAGAGAGAGAGAGAGAGAGAGAGAGAGAGAGAGAGAGAGAGAGAGAGATCGAGATCCTAATATTTCCTTGATGACTAAACATATCAAGTTAAAACAGGACCACAATGCAAATGCTGAGTAAGGAAGGAGGAATAGAAATGCTAGGAAAGTCTTTTAGATCCTTGTGTTTTCTAAAAACATTAAAGTAATTTAATTAAATAAAACCTTACAGAGAAGAATGTACTTGTAATCCTCAAGGGTAAGTTTCAAAAGTGTGCTCTGAGTTCCACTGGGGATCGCAAGGCTCTGTAGAGTCCTCAAATTAAAGCAGTTTTCATACTAACGCCTTCCTCGCCTCTCCCACTCTCACTCTCTCCTGAGTGTCTAAGGGAATTTCACAAAGGCTGTACGACTTGTGATAACCCAACACAGTAAAATAAAAAGCAGGTATAAGAATACATAAAGCTTCAATTAAGACATTTAAAAGATTTTTCAAAATGTAAAATAATGCTACTCTTTTTACTAAATTACAATCTAGAAAGTATATTTTATAAAACTGCGCCATTTATGCTAATATGTTTCAAAATACTATCTTAAAAGAAAGAAGAATGTGGTTTCTGCTCACATTCTAATACAACAGCCATCAGTTTCAACCACGCGGGGACACCTTGGCTGTCGCACTGGGTGAGCACAAGAAGCCAGGCTAGAAAGCAGAGCGAAGACCGCCCGGACTCCACTGAGGTTAAGGCCTATGTTTCACAATGAGAGCAGACCATGGCTCTGTTTGTAGGAAATGTACGAGCAGTTCAATCTAGAAGTAAGCTTAGGAAAGGGGCAGAAGACTGACAAAGAAAAGGGAAGATTAATTGCAACTAAAGCAGAAGCAAAGGGACTGGAGGAACGGCTCAACAGTTCCACGCACACAGGGCTCCTAATGAGCCTGAGTTTAGTTCCCAGTACCCACACAGGACAGCTCACAACTGTCTATTAACTAACTCCAACTCCAAGGGATCCAATCACCTCTTCTGACTTCCCTGGGTACTTGTACAGTATACACATGCACACACACATACACACAATTTTTTTAAATACACACACAATAGGAAGGTTTCATAAAAAGAGAATAGCTAATTGAGCAAGTAATCCACTCAGGCAGGGTGCCCAGTCAGGAGACAAGACCTCCAGGAGAACCAGAATTAAAGAGGTCAGCAGACCAAGCAGTGGCTGGGAAACAGGAACCACTACAGGCAGCTGGAGAGGGCACACTTGGAAACAATTCTGGTGTTAGCTTCTAACTCCAGCCGAAACACACCAGCAAAACTTAGTCCCAAAGTCCTGTAGTAAAAGACAAACCAGTATACTAACTCCAGGTGAAGCTGCTACACCTGACAAATCCACAGACCTCCCCCACACACTGTTGATGAAAGGAATCCAGGGATAGGAGAGTGTGTGACTCTACGCCCAGGAACGCTGTGCACCAGACATAAAGAGCTGTCTTCTCTCAAGTACTCTGAAAGAAAGGCCTAGGGACTGGGAGAGGAACAAACACAGGGTGCTCCGGGCTGTGGTGTCCTGTCCTGTGGCCTGTGTGTGCTGAACAATACACAACAACACTTTCTTATAGCTATCTATGTCTTTGTTGGGAGTAAAAGTATGTCTGGAAATACAATTCACTTCTCACACTTCAACTACACTTTGTCTAAATACAGAAAATAAAAGATTTTAGAGATCATTACTGGAGCCTTTAATATTCTGTAAGACTTCATCAAGAATATTTAGTTCTCTTTGTTTTCTAAATATGCTTAACCTAAAAAATAAGTGTTTCTTAGCTTCATAAAAAAAATAAAATGCTCACTTTAAAAAATATTACTAATAAAAAACTGAAATATTTTGTAATATAAAAATTACTAAGGCTGAAGGATAAATAGTATCTAAACTAATGGAGGTTTCTTGCAAAAAAAAAAAAAACCCTGCATACTTCCCTACCCACTTAGATTTTTTATGGAATTTTAGTAAAACCCTATTCTAGAATGCCAGTAATTATCATATTTAAAAACAAGAACCAAAACAACATCAAGTTTCTCATCATAAGCAGTTTCTTCCCTGAATGTAATCATGTGTAACCATGTACAGCTAACATCACAATCTAAATTCATTTGTAAGCCATGTAGTGCCACCAAGTGGCAACAATTATTTTTTTCTAAAATACCTCAAGTAATTGAAAGATAGATTGCAATATTTTATCAAAATGGGGGAATCAATCTTATAATTCTAGTCTAAGTTTAGAAATCAAGCAGCATCTTCTGTTTCTGAAAAGGTGTGCGCACCTTCTGAGAGCTATAAAGTTACAGCTTGTCTCTCAGCTCCAGCGTCTGCTCTCCTCCCCTAGGCCTGGATGACCCAGCTCACTGAGCCCCTCTCATTCCAGGGTCTCCTTGGTCTGGAATCCTCTACTCTCCTCTCTTCGGCTCTCACTCATACAAATCTAGCTACTGTTATCCTTAACTCGTGGAGTCCCTCAGATCAGCTCAGGCCTGGCTGCCCTCCGAGCCGTCTTTGTCACATGTCCATGTACAACAGTGTCTCTCAGAACGGTCTTCGTCCCACTCATGGCTACTGACCTAACTTCGCTATAAAATCCAAGAAAAGACTTCCCTCAGGAGGACACAAGACAGCCTGCTGTATTCACTGCACTTTGAGCCATCAAATGATACGTTAGACAGCATAATGGACACAGGAAATGAAGTAGGCTAAGTATAAATAAGCAGTAACGGCCTATGATCGATCAGGAACTAAAGTTTTCTTTGCTAATGTCAGATATGCTGAGTGTTTCTAAGAACCCTCTAGCTCCCAGTGTGCACACAAGCTCCAGCTTATCTGACAGTAAGGAAAACAGGATAGAACAGTGCACACAGTACACTCCACACCATGTACAGGAGAGGACAGTGCACACAGTACACTCCACACCATGTACAGGAGAGGACAGTGCACACAGTACACTCCATACACACAAAACACTCCATACAATGTACAAAGTCAGGACTTTACCCTGACATGTCCTAACCAGACTTTATCAACATGTGATTTACCAAATTCATAAAACTATACGAAATGAGCTTTACATGTACTCAAAACTTTGAAGGCTATGTAATATAATTTAAAACACTATAAAATAAAGACAAAAGACTATGTTGAGCAAAAAAAGCAATTTACTCTAAGCTCCTAAATTAAAACTATATTAACGGTCTAATTTCTCTTCAGACAAGAATGCTCTCTAGTGTAATTCAGTTGCGGTTGAGTTGTTTAATGTAAGTTATGAGAAACAAGTGGACTTTAGACAATGGTTCTAATATTAACCATTACTATTTCTTGAGAAATAATTTAAATCTTTGTAGTATTCATGTTCTATCGATAGCCTTATAAAATAATCTTATGACTGTCTCCAGTTCAAATTTTATAATCTTGACAAATAGTGTGTTTTTCTCTTACATCAGCATCATAAGAATTGAAGAGGCTCAGGATGAATGTGTCGGCTAGGGAGGTAGCTCAGTGACCAGAGGACATACTAAGCATCCTCAAAACCCTGAGCCCAATCCCACACCAACGCCTCCAAAAATTATCACAGATGGTATAAAGTGAGGTCATACTAGGACTGCCTCAAATGGATGACGCTTCTAAACTCTTTAGTACACCTCCAGACACGGAGATGCAGACACATTTTACTTCTAAACTCTTTAGTACGCCTCCAGACACGGAGATGCAGACACATTTTACTTCTAAACTCTTTAGTGCACCTCCAGACACGGAGATGCAGACACATTTTACTTCTAAACTCTTTAGTGCACCTCCAGACACGGAGATGCAGACACATATTTTACTTCTAAACTCTTTAGTACGCCTCCAGACACGGAGATGCAGACACATATTTTACTGAGCACAGTGAACCAAAGGTCACAAATCTGACCATGGCATTACAACTGTCATCACATCTAAAGGTTAAACACATATTCATTACAAAAATCTAACCTCTTTGGCAGACATTTTTAGTAAGCAGTATCTATATCTAATAAACAATCCCGAATAGTTACTTCAGCACATATAATCATTCAGTTACAGAGGAGAATATTTTGAACATACTTAATCTGTGTCAACCCCAAATTTACATGCTGAAACCCTGACCTCCAACACCTCAATGAGACAGCTTCCGGAAAAGGCCTTCAACAACTGAAGGTAAAATAAACTGAAGGACAGGCCCTAATCCGGGTTGAAATATCTCTTTAAGAGCAGATGAGCACACAAAAAGGGACATCAAAGGATGGTCCAAAACAGACCAAAACAAAAAAGAAAAGTCCAAAAACAGAGCTGGACAGCGACTATCTTCAAGTCAAGGCAACAGGACCCAGGGGAAACTACACAGCAACGAATGTCTTGATCTCAGAAATGAGAGAAGCACACTTCTGCTGCTGAGGTCGCCATGCTTGTGGCGTGTTCTCACAGCAACACAACTGTACAATCACACTTAACATGTTTGCATCCTGACTTTATATGCATGTTCAATTGTAACGTAAACATGTTAGACATTTCTCTTCTTTTCTCTCTTTTTCCCCGAGGCAGGGCTTCTCTGTGTAGTCCTGGCTGCCCTAAAACTCACTATATAGGCCAGGCTGCCTTGAACATAGTTTCCTTGCTCTGTTTCCTGAGTGCTGGGATTAAGGACAAGTGCCAACACACCAGGCCCAATACATCAGTGCTTTCCACCCTCTGAAACACCACTAAAGTCACTTCTACCACACTAAATGTCAATATAAACAAGTACTATTAAAACATATCAACTGATTTGACCAAGGGAAGTGGTGGTCCCTGCCTACAGGTATCCCTACAAACCCAAACAACATGAAATAGATCCCAACTTGGATAGGCAACCATGTCAATTTCCTTAATCATAACGAATAGCTTAACTTTTAAACATCTGATATAAAAACCTACGAACATTCTCTTGCCCACAGAACAGAAAACTTAGATCTGGACTCCACACTAAAGGTCATTTCTATGCTGAGACAACTGGACATCAGTATTACAATCTCCAGGTGTGCCTCAGAGAGAACTTCAGTTCCCCTGCTAGGAGATTAGAGTCTATGCCATTAGGGCCTCAGACAGCCAACTGACCTCCAACTCTTGGGCCTCTAGCTTCTGCTCCAGAGTGCTGATACTTAGTCCTTCTCTGAAAAAAAAAAATACAATCTAAATCACTCTCAAAATGGTGTGTATGCATACAAGTGTTTTTGTGTAATCTCCTGTCATGGCAGCTCCGACACCTGAAATCTCGGGAGGAAGTAATTGTGACTAATGTGAAGGACGCCAGGTAAGGGGGTATTTATTTATCAGAAAATGCCTTTTCTTTCTTTCTTTACTTGCTTTTCAAGACAGGGTTTCTCCGTGTAGCTCTGGCTGTCCTGGAACTCACTCTGTAGAGCAGGCTTATCCTTGAACTCATAAGAGATCCGCCTGCCTCTGCCTCCTGGAGTGCTGGGATTAAAGGTGTGCACTGGAAAATATCTTACATCCTGGCAAATGTATTTCCCTACCAGTAAAGACCAGAGTAAAAGAGTCTATGGCACAGCCTGGCGTCACTGCTAAGGTTAGCTGTGAACCTCGCTCAGGAGACCTGAGACGAGTTATCAGCAAAGGTGGGGGTAGCAGCTGATTAAAGTGATTACACATCGTGACCAACTGAAATTAATTGTTAAAATTTAAAAATAGTTTAATATAAAAATTAATGTAGCTCAACATGTCTACTTAAAAAGAGCACACAACAACATTTAACAGTCTCCTTCATGATAAACACACTCACCAAACCAGAAATGAAAGAAATCTATGACAAGATTACAGCTAACTTCACACTCAACTGTGACAAAGCTTTTCCTCAAAGACCAGGCACTGAGCAAACACGCCATCTGTCATTCTGACGTAACTAGAAAACAAAGGAGTAGACGAGGGAGCGCAGGAAGGCACAGGGACACAGAAGGAAAGGTGAAGGCAGAAGCAGAATTATGTTTACACGTGATGTGGTCTTCCATGTAGAAAACTCTAAAACATACCCAAAACTTGCTAAAATAAAAGATTTTACCAAAGCCCTACTACACAAAAATCAATACACAAAGACAAGCTGTTTCTATCAGAAACTAACCATGAGCAAACCAAAAAGGAAATGAACACAATTCTACTTCCTGTAGTATCTCAGAGACAAAAACACTCAGGAATAAACTCAACCAGCTCACAAGCTGAAAACTGCACAACAGCGCTAAAGGAAATTAAAGATGATAATGAAAACAGAGGTTGTGTGACTGATTATTAAGAAACTGTATTAGTCAGGGTTCTCTAGAGGAACAGAACTGATAAAGTGAATATATAAATATATGAGATTTTGATTATAGCGGCTCACAAACTGTGGTCCAAATAACGGAACAATGGCTGTCTACCAACGGAAGAGGCAAGAATCCAGTTGTTCAATCTGCAAGGCTCTGTGTCTCAGCTGGTCTCCAGCATACGCTGGAATTCCAAAGTAAACTCCAATGCCAATGAATAAGTGGACTTGCCAGTGCCAGGAGGACCAATTGGAAAGAAAAGGAGCCACCTTCTTCCACATCCTGATACAGGCTGCAAGGAAGTGTGACCTAGATTAAAGCAAGTTGACGGCCAAGAACAGCCATCACAGAAGTCAACACTATACAAATAAATCTTCCAATTCAATGCAATTCCCCATCAGAATCCCAATGACACTTTTGTCAGAATAGAGAAACTCATCCTAAAATACATATAAAAATCTCAACAAACACCAAACAACTGAAACAAGCTTAAAATGGACAAGGTTAAATATACAAAAACTAAAAATGGGGCTGAGGACTTAGGTTAGGTGGTGGAATGCCTACCTAGCAGGATCAAAGTCTATTAACTGGATCAATCCCAATTACTGCATAAACCAAGCATGGTATAACAGGTGAGAGGCAGCAGAAGTCAAAGTGAACTTCACTACACAGCAAGTTCAAGACTGGCCTACAAGAAAACTGTGACTCCAAAACAGACAGATGAGAAAAACTGTTCAACAACAGAAACAGTGAACAGTGAGGGAACCCTTGCAATGAAAGAATTTTCAAATCATGTATGTGACAGGAGGTTCATATCCAGAATATATAAAGAAATAAAATAATCTGTTTATTTAATAAGCAAGGGATCTGACATTTCTCCAACACTAATCCACAAATGTCAAGAAGCACATGGAGACACTTAACATCCTGATCACCAACCAAGCCTCCACGAGACACAGGCACGGCAGCTCAACACTACAGAGGCCACAACAGAACCTCTTGACACTACAGCAAGACTCCATCTCAAACAAACAAAACTGCACTGAGCCATCACCTCATTACCGTCAGGACAGCTGCTAAAAGGTAACAACACATACCACCATACACAGACACAGAAAAGAAGCCTCAGTGAGAAGTTAGGGGCAGCGTCACAGGTTGTAACGGCTACAGAAAACAATATGGTTGCTTTCAGAACACTGAAACTACATTCACCATGTAACCCAAAATACCCAGAGATATTCCCAAAGAACAGAAAGTAGGGTACCAAAAGAAATTATAAACCTGGTATGGAGGTCCTTCTGTCTATGTGTTGCTTTTATTAGTTAATGAATAAAGAAACTGACTTGGCCTGTGATAGGGCAGAACTGGACTGAAAGCTGACAGAAGGAAGGCAGAGAGACCCATGGACCCACCGCCAGAGATAGACATGCCAAAACTTTGCTGGTAGGCCACGACCTCGTGGTGATACACAGATTAATGGAGATGGGTTAAATTAAAATGTAAAAATGCAGTGATTTAATTAATATAGCTTCTGTGTGATTATTTCAGGGCTAGGAGGCCAGGAATGAACAAGCAGCTCTCCCTCCTGCAACGTAAACCTATGCTCACTGGAACATACGTCCTCCCATGGAAAAGCTGATAAAATGTGGTACATACACACAACAGCCTTAAAAGGAAGTTTGGCAAAACACCACAATATGGATAAACCTTACGTACAAAGTAAGAAAACCAGTTATAAATAGGCAAAAACTTAATGATACTATTTAATTAATATCAGTAAAAAAAAAAAGTCACCAGTTCATGTGTATAGAAACCAGTAACATAGTTTTCCAAAATAACCAGGGGCACGTGCATAAGCATTTAAACGAGATTAGCAGAAGAGTTTACTTGTGTAAGATTCTTGTGGTTTTTGTTGAGACAGGGTCTCACTATGCAGCCCAGGCTGTCCTTGAACTCAAAGAGAGATCCACCTGCCTCTGCTTCTCAAGTACTGGTATTAAAGGCCTGCACCACACCTTCCCCATTTTAAACATTTTATCTCACATCTCTTTTACTGCTATAAGCGTGGTATAACATTTTCTATCTCAAAAGAATGTCTACTAAAGCAAGGAGTTGTATCAGATGCTTGAGCATAGATTAATGTATATAAAGAAGAGCTAGGACAAGGGCTGCATCGCACACGACTATAATCACACATCCGGTCATCGTCCTCCCTGACTCTAACATCTACTACCAAGAATGGACTAAAAGTAATTTAACTACAATAATACATTCAGATAACATCAGTCAACTGATATTTAAAAACATTTTAAAGATCAATAGTCAAGGGGTAGAGAGGACCACAATCCTCAAGACTTACTAGATGTCAAATATTAGCTTTCCTGGTCTTCTCAAAAGAATACTATGAAGAGGTCATAAGACCTAGGTTCTAGCTTTGAGATTACTCACCTAGCCTTAAGCCAGTCACTTACTATTTCTGAACCTCATGATGATTATCTATACAACTGAAATATCTGAATGAAGACTTTCACCACATTATTTTTGGTGAGTTCAAAATCAGACTTGTCTAAACAATTTGAAAAAGACAGCAAACAAACATTCACTGAGTGCATGCGTATTTCAAGGGTCATATGAGATAAATGAGACATGGATGGTATCTACCTTCTACAGGGTCATGGGTAGGAGGACAACACTGAATGAGAATGGCCCCCACAGGTCTGTAGTTGGTACAACTGTTTGGGAAGGATCAGGTGTGGCCTTGTTGGAGGTTTTAAAAGCCAGTACCATTCCCTATTAGCTCCTTCTCTGTCTCAACATGTGAGCTCTCAGCCACTATTCCAGCAACATGCCTGCCCTGTCTCACGCCATGCTCCCCACCATGATGGCTGCGGATTAACCCTCTGGAACCGTGTGCTCCAAATTAAATGCTTTCTTTTATAAGTTGCTTTTATCAAGGTGTCACTTCACAGCAAAAGAATCAATCCCACACAGCACCTACTACAAAATGCCAGGCCTGGCTCCAAGTTTATGAGACAGTCCATGAAACAATGACTATTTCTGAAAAAAGACTGCACCTAGTGGGAAGAATATTGGCAACGTCTCCTAACTGTGGCAGGCGGGCACAGACTAGTCATCATGTATGGCACAGAGAGCTCACACTCTCTGAACGAGTAGAAGTAGAGGGGTAACAACTGGCAACTGAATGCAAAAGCTTATGAACAGCACACAAACAATGTGTCACATTCATACAGGAGAATATTCCTCAATAATAAAAATAATAAATAATGGTATTTTCACAATATAAAAAAACAAAAACACCAAAATAAAACTTTTTTTAAAAAGGTACAAACTATAATTTTATGTACATGAAGCTCAAAATTAAATTGAAACCAGGTTAATGAAATGTAAGGAGGCTTACTCAGCAGAAAGCCATCACACTGAAATGAATTAAGGAACTTTTGGGAATAATCTAGAGGAGTGGTTCAATGTCAATTACAATACAGTCATCAATTCTGTACTTTAGGTTCACACACCACTGAAGGTTAATTATAACGTGACAAAAGGAAAGTACATATCCGACTTCAGCAGAATTTCAAATAAAACAACCCTGTGACACTACAAACATGCAACCAAAAAGAGGGTTCTAACACACTGCAGACTTAGTGAGCCACCAAGATACCGACAGGACCTTAAAGTACAGTGTAAGCTTCTCTGCGTCAAGACAGTCCACAACTTGACAGATGAGCTGTTCTTTTTCACTCTGTATTTTAAGGCCATGTTTACTGATAATGTGTTTTTATCATTTCAAAAGCTTACAATTTAAAAAGCATTTTTTCACACATCAAACACAAAATAACATCAAAATTAAGCTTTTTAAAAGTCAAGCATCTTTAGAAGGCCAGTCAGAATGGAGTACATGAGAAAGCCATCCGTGGGGAGCCCTCAGGAGACAGAACGCTTGCCATGCAAGTCTGGGCTCGGAGGGCAGGCAGCTGGCCGGCTGGGTGAGCCCTCAGGGAAGGAGGACACCTGCTGTAGCCTCTGGCCTCCACACACAAGCACGTGTGACCAAAACATACAGGCTCTCAACATCACAGTAAGAGAGAAGTCATGGCTTACAAATTCTGTTAAAGGAAATAAAACAAAAGCCACAGAAGAGAACTATGTTCTCTAAACCACAGAGAAGACAAAGCGGCCAACACAGCTTGCACTAACTAGTGAAAGATCAGCAACCGTACTTAGCGCGACACTAATCTGAGTTTCCAACATGGTCCAAAAATATTGGGACAATTCCAACAATGTTAGCTTTTTGTTTCATGTTGTAGAATTAGTTTAAATGTGTTACATTCGTTTATGCACGGCATATTTGTTTAATGACACAACGATGTGCTGCATTAACGCTGCATTTGTCTAACTCTGTGAAGCTGTGTGACTTTGCCTGCCTAAAACACCGACTGGTCTAATAAAGAGCGGAACGGCCAGTATCTAGGCCAAGGATAGGCAGAGCTGTCAGGGAAAGAGAATAAACAGGAGGAGATATCAGTGAAGAAAAGATCGAGGAGTGAGAAAAAAAAGGAGAGGAGGAGACGACACAGGAGCCAACCTCCCAGCCATACAGCCAGCCACGGAGCTAAGAAGGAAAGAAAGATATACAGAATAAAGGTAAAAAAAAAAAAACCAGAGGCAAAAGGTAGTTAAAGAGAAACAGGGTAAGTTGAATTACAAAAGCTGACTAGAAAAAAGCCAAGCTAAGGCCAGGCATTCATAAGTAAGAAGCAGCCTCCGTGTTTTCATTTGGGAGCTGGGTGGTGGCCTCCAAAGTACCAACTATAACGTCACCATTTTATAGCTACTTCTTTACTCCTACTAACTGGTCAAAACGTTAATACAGCATATTGCAAAATTTTATTAAAACTCGTTAATTCTAGATTTGTAGGCATGCTTTCAAAATATAAACTATTTTTTACTATTCCTACTTTAATATGTGACATTTAATAAAGTGGTCTACTTACCTAAATTTTGGCTTATTAACATCTCGATGCAAGAATAATCTCATCCAAAATTAAATCAATCCTAAAAGAACACATGTAAAAACCATCGTTTAGTTTTGTGATTCATTCAGATAGGACAAACTGTATGCACAATACACTATTTTAAATTAAAAACTATAAACTTATTTTATTCATAAACAACATCTAAGTGTTCAACATCTAAACTAATTAAATGCTCAATAAACTATTAAGTACCTTTCGAGGGGAGCGATAATCTATCCCAGCAAGAAACTTAACATTGTAGGTGGCTGGAGAAATGGCTCAGTGGTTCCAGACACTTGCTGCTCTTACAGGGGACCCAGGCTGTGTTTCCAGCACCAACAGGGCAGCAACAACTGTCTGTGACTCCAGAATTTCTGATGCCCTCTTCTGACCTCTAGACACTGCACACACAGTACACACACATTCAGGAAAAGCACTCACACACCTAAAAAAATATTTTAAAGAAATATAATTTGTAGTTTTAAAATTTTTTATGTAACTTGCTTTCATCAATTTTAATAACAGCAATGTTAATTCTGTCTATAATCCTTCAAGATAGGAACATCTGCACTTGGTCAGATCCCTTATATAAAATGGCATGATCTTTGTGTGCGACCTATGTCCATTCTCACATGTAGTCTAGATCACTGTTACAATACTTCTGATACAGTGCAAATGCTGTGGGCACACATGTTACACTGACAGACAAAGGCAGATCTGGAGACACCTGTACAAACACAATTTCCCCCAAACAATTTTAACACAGGGCTTTAAATATTCATTCATTCATTCCATTCATTCATTCATGTTTTTCGAAACAGGGTTTCTCTGAAGCTTTTGGAGTCTGTCCTGGAACTCACTCTGTAGACAAGGCTGGCCTCAAACCCACAGAGATTCGCCTGCCTCTGCCTCCTGAGTGCTGGGATTAAAGGCATGTGCCACCACCACCTGGTTAGGGCTCTAACCATTTTAATAACAGTGCTTATTAAATTCATTTATGCAGAACCAGGTATGAGAAGGTTATAGGTCAGGTCCCTGTTTATCTAATAATGTATCCATACCACGTAATAAAGGATACAGTGATAGAATGACATACAACACATCAATGATAAATGGTAACAGCTAACAGAGACGAAGCATAAAGACTATGTTAAGCACCATTAGAGACTTAGGAATCAGTTTAATATATAACACTTTTTATTACAAATTATCCACTAAAAAGAGACTCACCAAAAATCCATTTCTACCAATTCTGAAACTCAGTATTGCCTTACCCAAAATCGATATCTTCCCCTACCAAAGGGATCTATTATTTTAATTTATTATTCTCAAGGTGGAAGCACCATACTTACTCCAATTTCCAACCCAGATTACTCCCGCTATTCCACTTCCAGACCTACCAGCATCTAATCCTGCCCTCCCACAACTACCCCGTCAGTGACTTCTACCATGGTGGTCATATCCTAGTAGACTGGTTTTTTAATCCCATCGGCTGTGTCAAATAGGGTTCTACCAGTTATTTCACTGAATTATAAAACCTGTATAATTCTAAACTAATGAGTGCTTTTTGTGTGCTTGTGTATTTTCTGACCTACAGTGTAAACAAATTAGAGACATAAACTCACTTATTTCAGTTGAGGACATCAGTTGGTTGGCACAGTCTTTGGCTTTTTATTTTTGTGTTTTTTGTTTTGTTTTGTTTTTTCGAGTCAGGGTTTCTCTAGTGCAGTGCTGACTGTCCTGGAACTCACTCTGTAGACTCAGCTGGCCTTGAACTCACAGAGATCCATCTGGCTCGGCTTCTCAAGTGCTGGGTCACCATCGCCCAACTGGCAGTTTTTAAAACCCTAATAATGCAGACTGAATAAGATTCAAATTTTGGAATCCCAACTGTTATTGGATATTTATACACTATGTGAAAATGTATTCTGTAATTAATGTAATTAAAAAAAACTGAATGGCCAATAGCTAGGCAGGGGAGATGGGCTGGAATGAGAGCAGAGAGGGTCAAGGGAGAATGCTGGGAAGAAGGCAGAAGAGTCAGCTGAATGCAGTGGGAACAGACATGCAGGAGGATGGCAGCATGTAGGTGAATAGAAACGGGTTAAACTAAGTTACAAGAGCTAATGGGACAAGCCTAAGCTAAGGCTGAGCTTTCATAACTAGTAAGTCTCCATGTTGTTTTTTGTGAGCTGGTGGTCCAAAGAAAAACCTGACTAGACCCTGCGTGTGTCTGAAATAAAACAACCAAGTAAAACTTCAGTTCACACTTCAAGAACTAAAGAAAAACTGACTTGTGTTTCTAGACACATTAGCATAAGAAATTGGTGCAGGAGAATTGTCTGTAATCTGTCAATCATGTTTTAAATAAATGCTGATTGGCCAGGCAGGAAGTATACGCAGGAAAACCAGACAGCGAGTAGAAATGATGTAATGAGAACAGGAGAATTCTGGGAAGGAGGAAGTTGATTCCTCCCACTCCTGTCCAGACCAAGGAAGCAGCAGGATGTGATCTGCCCCACTGAAAAAAAGGTACTGAGCCACATGGCTAACATAGATCAGAAAAATGGGTTAATCAAGATGTGAGAGTTAGCCAGTGAGAGGCTAGAGCTAATGGGCCAATCAGCTTATAATTTATAGAGATATCTGTGTGATTTTTCTCTGGGACTGAACAGCTGGGGTACCAGGCAGGACAGAAAACATAAACAAGCTGGCCCTCCATGTAACAAGAAATAACCAAAACTACTCAAAAGGAGAGCTGACAGCCTCACCCCAGGGGTGTTAAGGGTGCAGTCCATACAGAAAGCCTGTGAGCAGAGATCTGACCTGACATTAGTCCTAAGCAGGAAATACTGGTTGCCAACTGCTGCGACTCAGGATGCTGGTCTCACGGCGACACTTTCATAGCTCCAGATGCACAGGGTTATGGAATGACTTCTACACCATGTGGTGCATTCTTACAACCATTCGACTTTGTGTGTGTGTGAGGGGGTGGGCAGACTGGATCATCTGAGTAGGTCCTAAAGTACATAAAACTGTGTAAGGAGGCAGGAGAAAATCAGAATACACACAGAAGACGAGAATACACGGCATAGAAATTTGTAAATGCTGGCCTTGACAATAGCCACAAGCAGGGACATCACCAGCAGTCTCATGAAAGGCAAGAGACGGAAAGTCGCTGAGAACCTCCACAATGAGGAGAGCTGGACCCGTAACAATGACTGCAGACCTCTTCTCCCTCCACATCCCTAGGCACTGAACAACCCCCCACCCATGCACACGCCCATGTGCGTGCGCACACAAACACACTGCACTGGACCTAGGACCTCATGTTCTAGCACTAGGCACTAACTTACCTCACACTCACGCACTGGGCACCGAGCCGCCCGCCACACGCTCACGTGCCAGGCACCGAACCCACCGCACGCTCAAGCACCGGGCACCGAACCCACCACACGCTCAAGCACCGGGCACCGAACCCACCACACGCTCAAGCACCGGGCACCGAACCCACCACACGCTCAAGCACCGGGCACCGAACCCACCGCACGCTCAAGCACCGGGCACCGAACCCACCGCACGCTCAAGCACCGGGCACCGAACCCACCGCACGCTCAAGCACTGGGCATTGAACTCACAACCTCACACATACAGCAAGTGTTTTGAGCTAGAGCCCTAGGTGGTGTGAGTTTGGTTGTTTTATTTTTTTTTTTCCTCCAGCTTTTCAAACAAGACACTAAGTTCCTTAGGCTGGAGTCAGACTTGCTCAGCCAGTTCTTACACCTTACCATCTTGACCCCAGCCTCCCAGCCTCCAGAGCTGGCATCTATCTTTCCCCAAACGTGACTGTGTGAAGGAAGAGCACTTCAGGAAGCAAAGGGATGACATGGGTGCTGAGGTCGGGAAGCCACAACCCAGTGGATGAGCTTCCTGACACAAAAGACAGGCCGGCTGTCCCTACAAGGGTGAAAGACTACCTGAAAGGAAGGAAAAAAAAGCCTGCACATTCGTCATGACCTTCCAGTCTCTGTCACTGTGAACAAATGTGTCTCTGTTGCTTAGAAGACCCACTGTGGAGTATTTTACTACAGTAGTCCAAGTAGATTAATACACATAAAAGGGTACATATGCTTTACAATTACCATACTGTAAACTTGCTTAACTACACATTAAAAATTCTTAAAATATTAAATTCTGCTATATACTTGTACCATAATAAAAAATAAAAGGATTCAAACACCATAACACAAATAACTCCTGAATTTTTTTTATCTTGTTCTGCTCAAAATCAGAAAAGAAAACATTTTCCAGATCACACAAAATAATCACACCAATATATTTTAGAAATACTAAAATTTTTTGTTTTTTAATTAAAAAATAATTGTACATATTATTGCTAGGCAGTTGATATGGGATTCCCCTCTGGATAATACAGAACTGCTCTGAGCCCACAGCAGAGCAGGGCAGAACAGAGGTAGGGGAAGGTTGGACTGAATGCTGGGAGGAAGAAGGCCGAGCAGACAGAAGCCATGAAGCCGCTGACAGAGACAGATGCCAGAACTTTAGCCAGTAAGCCATGTGGCAATACAGATTAATAGAAATGGGCTAAATTAATATGTAAGAGTTAGCCAATAAGAGCTAGAGCTAATGGGCCAAGCAGTGATTTAATTCATACAGTTTCTGTGTGATTATTTCAGGGCTGTGCAGCCAGGAACCAACAAACGGCCTCCTCCAACATAAAAGAATCTGCTTCAGCCCACGGCAGGGCAGAATAGTCAGGCTGGAAGGGATACAGCAAGAGAGTAGGCGGAGCTAGAAAGAAGCCATGCAGCCACTGCAGGAGACAGGTGTTGGAGGCCAAATGGAACTTACAGGTAGGCCACAACCACATGGTGATACACAGATTAATAGAAATGGGTTAATTTAAGATATAAAGAGCTAGCCAATAAGAAATGTGAGCTAATAGGCCAAGCAGTGTTTAATAATACAGTTTCTGTGTCATTATTTCGGGTCTGGGCGGCTGGAAACGAACGAGCAGCCTCAGCCAACAGGTAGTGGTGGCTCACACCTTTAATCCCAGATACAGACACTGGATCAGAGTTCAAGGCCAGACTCCTCTACAGAGTGAATTCTAGGATAGCTAGGGTTACACAGAGAAATCCTGTCTCAAAAAACCAAACAAACAAAAAATTGTGCATATTACTTCAGGGTACATGTCTTGTTTTAATTTGGGTTTACACTGTCAGATGATTAAGCTATAATAAGTCAGCACAAACTTAGGTTTTAGTGGTGAAACATTTAAATCTACTCTTAGAACTTTTAAACATACAAGGTGTTGCTAATATTCACTGTGCTGTATAATACATTGTATTTCTTATTCCAACAAAATGATCAATATTCAATGCTATCACCATCTCATCTATACTCAGCCCAAGGTAAGCCCTATTCTGTGAGTTCAACTTCCCACAACTCCTCATTATGCAAGGTCACATGGTGCTATCCTTTCATTGGCTGAAGTCCTCCACGTTCATCCGCACTGCCCTGGGAGACATGACTTTCTTGCCAGAGGCTGAAGAGCAGTTCACCCCGCATGTATGCACTTCGTACTTAGCCATCTAACTGATGACAGACGACCGGCTTTCAGTTAGATGTCTTTTTGGTTTGGTTTGGTTTTTCGAGACGGTTTCTTTGTAGCTTTGGAGCCTGTCCTGGAACTCAATCTGTAAACCAGGCTGGCCTCGAACTCACAGAGATCACCTGCTTCTGCCTCCTGATGGCTGGGATTAAAGGCGTGCACCACCACCCAGCTTCCATGGTGATCAGGACAGCTCTCTGCACTCTGCTTCATTCCTGTGGACATACACCCAACAGTGGGGACACAGGACTGCACTGATAACCCTGCTCCTGTCCCCTACTCTGTGCTCTTCTCCATAAAGGCTCTATTAAATTACATTCCCCACCACAGTCCACAAGCATCCACTTTTCTCTGTACCCTTACAAAAGTCAACAGCCCCTACTTTCAACACTTCCTGTTTTGAAAGGACCTTGTAAGAAAGTTTGATAGACAGTACTTCCAATATCACACCTAACTGGATATAGAAGGAGAATTCTAGATGAGCACTAGGAAGGGGACATAGGAATGAGGAAAGCAAGAGAGGGCGGGACAGTTCATTCACCTTAGCAGGGTTTGGGAGGAGACTAAACTGTCAAATACATCTCCCTAGTGCCTCCTATACCCCACTGCCCCCTGCATCTCTAATGCCACCTACATCCCGCTGCCCTACTACGTCCTAACCCTGAGAAAACACATTCCAACAGATCTTCTAATGCAGTCAACCAATACTCAAAACTGAAGTCATTGAAAACGTCATGAGCATCTACAGAAAATGGCAACTAAACGTGAAGTGCTGCAATGAACAAGAAAGAAATTTGGGGGGTAAAATTGAGGAAATGGGGGGTATCTTTAGTTAATATTATATGACAATATTGGCTCCGTAATTATAATAACGTCTGGTATGAAAAGGGAAAATATGCTGAGGAAACATTTTAGAAAATGACATATTTCAGAACAGTAATCAGACATTCAGATCCACACAGCTACAAGTGTCAAGAATTCCAGAGCCTAAAAGCATCTGTCTGACTTTAATACAATGAAACCAAAAGCCAGCAGCAGAGGGAAGCAGGGAATTTACACACCAGTGGGAAGTTAGCGTCTTGCTCTCTCAGAAAATTCTTTGAAGGATACTTTCAGGATAATACCTTGATGTGCAGTCTAAGCTACCTCAAATGCTACAATTACAGGCATTTGCTGTACCATGGAACCAATGCTCACTCCCAATCAATCAAACCATCAAAACATATCACTGGGAATTTAGAAACCATGCCTCAACAAACTAGAAAAGAACTAAGCTAAAACAAGTTAGAAAAACGGGAATGACAAATATTAAGACATAAGTATTAAAAAGATCCACAAAACTGAGAACCAAAAGAAGACCACTGGAAACAGAAATGAAGAGTATCCTGCAAAGGAAGTCATGTCAGGAATCAGAAGGGAACACTAGGAACCACAATGGCCAACAAATGAGAAAACCCAGAATTGAATAGATACTTAAAAACATAATCACTTCGATGAGAGCAGTTAACAAAACTTGCTGCTTTTCCAGAGGACCAAAGTTCAGTTCCTGGCACCCAGTCTGGGTGACTCAAAACCACCTGTAACTCCAGCTCCAAGGGATACAATGCCCTCTTCTGGACTCTGCGGGCACCTATACCACCTGTAACTCCAGCTCTAGGGGACACAATGCCCTCTTCTGGACTCTGCGGGCACCTATACCCAAAAATGCAGATGTGCACACACACAGAATATATATGCATAATTAAAAATAAACCTCTGTGTGCCACAAGACAAGTAAAACCTCTGAATAATTCGTAACTAATAAAGGAGATTAAATGCTATTATGGTTGAATCTGAACTGTCTCCCAAATGCTTGAGGCTGTGGTCCAGCAGTGATGCTGTTTTCAAAGGCTGTGGACCATTATTACGTGGAGCCTGACTGGCAGGAGTAGCTCACGTGAGGTGGGCCTTTGAAAACTACAGGCCTCAAGTTCCTGCCACAAACTACTGCCATCAACTGGGTGGGCTAAATCTCTAAAATCATTGGGCCATCATATTTTTGTCAAGTACTTTAGTCCAGAGACACAAATAACACAGATGCAGCCATTAAAAGTTTTCAACTAGAGATAGTTTAGTGAGTCAAAGCACTGAACACTCTTGCAGAGGACCCAGGTTCAACTCCCAGCACACACAGTGGCTCACACTGTCTACCTCCAGTCCAGGGGATCTGACATACTCTCTTCTGGCCTCCACGATACACACATATACATGCAGGCAAAATACCTAAACTTATTAATAATTTTTTAAGTCTCTAAATTTTTTTCGAACTAAGAAAAGCCCAAGACCAGATACCTCCTCTGGAAAATTCTACCAAACACTCAAGAGTCAAAGAACTGAATACTTCAAACTCATTCTATGAGGTCAATTATCTTGAAACCGAATCAAGACAAAGGCACAAGAAGAAAACTAATCTAGTATCTCTAATGAAGGATGTAAATAATGAGTAATATTACCAAAACAAATCCAACAGTATAATAAAGAACTACGTACTGCAACAAGTGAGTCATAGCCTGGACAGCACACATAGCTCAACACAAGAGCAACTACTGTAATCGACAGTAATCGGGGAAGGGTCAGAACTTCATCTCCGTTGATGTACAAGACCCACACAACCAAACTCAGCACTACTTTATTATAGAACTAAATATAGAAACCACTTCAACCTGATAAAAACTATACAACTAAGGGGCATCCACCTTTAGACACCACTGTCATCAACAAACACCCTGGCATTCACAGCTGTCCTGGGCACTTGCTGCCCACTGAACTCAGACTGGAATGCTCACACATGTCCTCAGTCTACAGTAAACACAGGAGTAAAGACTGAGTGTTCTCTTAAGTCCGGAAACAAGACAGTGCTCCCTTTTCTTACCACTTCCATCCACTGCATCACCAGAAATGTGTGCGTAGAAATTTGACAGGTAATAAAAGTGCACTCAATTCAGAAAGAAACAAGAAAATGATCTTTGCCTATGGATGATAGGTTGATCCTAAATGAAGAATACAGAATTCAAAATAAAATCCTATGACTGCTAACTGACAAACTGAGCAACGTAGCAGAAAACAAAGTCAACACATTAAAAACACTTGCTATTCATATACACAAAAAATAAAAAAACTGAGGAAACAATTTTATCTGTAATAGCATTAAAAATTATTTAGGAGTTAACAAAAAAGAAATTGTACTATGAAAATAAGAAAGGACTAGCGACATTAAAGACATAAATGAACACATGGTTAAAATGGCAAAGTCAGCTAATGCAGTTTTGTAGAAAAGGAAACAGCCACTTGAATTGTCAAGACAATTGTCAACAAGACTTGACACTTCCTGATTTCAGAACATACTAAAAATCAGTATAATCAACAAAATGCTATGACTTACTGACAAACCCATGAAAACCAATGGAACAAGACAACCCAGAAAGAAACCGCAGCATAAGGTTAAATGGTTTTTCATAATGGGACCAAGAATATAGAGTGGGGAAAACATCTCTTCAAGAAAAGATCTTGGTAAAGCCCAATATCCACACACAAAACAAAAAGACAATTCATACCACATACAAAAATTAACTAAAAATGGACTAAAAATCAGGACATAAAATGTAAAAACATGAAACTCCTAGAAGAAAACTAGAGAAAAAGTTCCAGGTTGTTGGCCGAATAGGGCTTCATCACTGCAGAACTTCTGCACCCGGCTGGGCATAAGATGTCATGAGAGAGCAAGGAGCAACTCTCAAACTACAGCAAGTAAAAACGGCCTAACTCTTTCAAGGGCTAAGGACTTGAAAATCAATTCTCTAAAATCAAACAGAACATGAGCCTACGAAAAGATGATCAATATCACTTATTACAGAGAATTAGAGGTCAAACCCATGTTGAGATGTTACCCCAATCAGAAGGATGATCACTATAAAGATAAACAGAGAGCAGCACTGTGGGGACACAGAGAAGCGGGGACCACTGCTGCACTGTCAGCAACAGAAAAAGGTGTGGCCATTCTGGCCAACAAAAGCAGTACCTCAAAAAACTTAATAAAATTAGCATATGCCTAGCAAATGCATTTGCATGTCCATATCTAGAGCAGTATCCACAGTACTCATACCAGGGAAGCAACTCAGCTATCCACTAATGGAGAAATGAAAAGAGAGTGTATTACATATAGTGAAATACTATAGAGCATATAACAACATGGACAAAACTTGAGGGCATTATTCTAACTGAAATTAGTACAAAAGTTAATACAATATAATTCTCCTCCCATGAAATATCTAGTCAAGGGGGGTGGAGAGATGGCTCAGTGGTTAAGAGCATTGCCTGCTCTTCCAAAGGTCCTGAGTTCAATTCCCGGCAACCACATGGTGGCTCACAACCATCTGTAATGAGGTCTGGTGCCCTCTTCTGGCCTGCAGACATACACACAGACAGAATATTATATGCATAATAAATAAATAAAATATATTTTAAAAAAAGAAATATCTAGTCAAAACCACAGTAAAGAAAAATGGTTATCAAAATCCAAATGGAGAATGGACATAAAAAACAAGAACTTAATGGGCACGGAGTTTCAGTTTTCTAGTACTAAAAGTTCAAGAGATCTGCTTTATAAGGTAACCAATCCTAGTGAACTTCAACCATGAGAACATTTAGGATGGATTTGCCTCGCCGTTGTGTGTTCCTGGAGCCGGAGAGATGGCTCTGTAGTTAAGAGTGCTTGTTCTTGCAGAGGACTCAGGTTTGAGCTCCAGAATCAGCATGGTGGCTCACAACCACCTGTAAATCCAGTTCCATAGGATTCAATACCTTCTTCTGGTCTCCTTGGACACCAAACACATACATGGTGCAGACAGACACTCAGGCAAAACACTGATACACAAAGAATAAGTCTTAAAAAAAATTAATATGTTGCATGTTCCCTAATGCAAAAAAGAAAACATACAGGGGAAAGAATACATATAATGGCCTAGGTGGAGTAACGGAGATGAACTTTATTCTTCTGCAAGAATAGCCTAAAAACCAAATATATTCAAATGCAGCACAACCGTCTTCAGGGTGAGCATAAAAGGGAAATAAATGAAGCAACAATCTAATGCCTGAGGAAAAGACATACCCCATCACACAAAAGACTGAGCAGCGAGCCCAAAACACATAACCAACAACTTCAAGGCAAAGTGTACAGGAACTGCAAAGAGACAGAACACCTACCTGGAAGTGTCTAGCCATAAGTTATGCAACCCTACACAGAAACCAGTCAAAACTACATCATCCCGAAGGGTGATAAAGAAGACTGCCCCTGACTCAACAAGAATCAGAGATCATGCCCATGCCATTCAGACAGAGCAGAAAACACCACTGACTAGCTAACCATCAGTACAGAACAGAAAACACCACCGACTAGCTAACCATCAGTACAGAACAGAAAACACCACCGACTAGCTAACCATCAGTACAGAACAGAAAACACCACCGACTAGCTAACCATCAGTACAGAACAGAAAACACCACCGACTAGCTAACCATCAGGACAGAACAGAAAACACCACCGACTAGCTAACCATCAGGACAGAACAGAAAACACCACCGACTAGCTAACCATCAGGACAGAACAGAAAACACCACCGACTAGCTAACCATCAGGACAGAACAGAAAACACCACCGACTAGCTAACCACCAGGACAGAACAGAAAACACCACCGACTAGCTAACCATCAGTACAGAACAGAAAACACCACCGACTAGCTAACCACCAGGACAGAACAGAAAACACCACCGACTAGCTAACCATCAGGACAGAACAGAAAACACCCCCGATAGCTAACCACCAGGACAGAAAGGGTCCTGACTCAGTAGAGAAAGAAAGCAATGCTGAAGGGCAGGCTGTGTAAAAATAGGGAAAAGTGGGGAGGGTGCTAGAGAACGGAAGAGTTTCAAAGAATTTACAGGGCACAAACTTTGAGGGCACTCAGCTGGCACTGGGTACTCAGTCACCAAGAGATTAAACCGTAGAGCAGGATGTGCATACGTTAAATGCTAATACTGTGGCATTGCATGTAAGACACCTGAACAGCACATGTTCCAGAAACTTACAAGGGCTTATCACGAAGACTACAAGTAAGTGTGTGCTTCGTCGCCTGTTTCTACACTTTCAACAGAACAGGCAGGAGATTTGGAGTGTCCTTTATTTCACCCGAATGACTGAATATATGAGGATATACGGCACCCTTTGTCGCTAGCTGCAATAAGACACCACTACACAACTTTAAAACCAATCATACTGAGTGCTGGTGACGTGCATGTCTGAATCTCAGTATGCTGTGTGAAAAACTCCATGCAAAAGAATTCTCATTTCATTTAATACAACTGCAGGGTATGCAAACTATCCCATACTGACAATGCAATCCATCATTTCCAGGACAGAAGGGACGGACAATAGGAAAGGATCACAGCCATGGGATATAAAAAGAATCCTGAAAGTAATGGGCATGCTCATTTGCATGACATAAGGACAAGTTCATGTGTCTACAGTTACCGAATCTGTCCACACTTTACGTTTAAACATGAGACTTGACAGCTATTTGTCCATAACTTAAAATAACCACAACATGCCAATTTGATTTTAGGGAAAAAAGATTCCAATTTCAAATTACAAACGTTATAATGGCAACAAATTCTCAAAAATAATGTAACTGACAACAAAGATGAAGTACAAATGAACTACCAACATCTACACAACTGGTAACTCAATATATAAACAATGCTTCCAAAATCTCATAGTGTACTTCTATGAAACAAACAGCAGAACCACAACACTATGAAATGGACAGTGCAGTTTCTGTTAAAGTAATAAACAACCCGCTTCTACAGGCTGACTCAAGTCACAATTCAGGAGCTAGAGAAATGGTTTGCCAACTAAGAAGACCAGACTGGCTACCCCAAAGGCTCTAGAAAATGACCTGAGCATGCCCTCTTTGAGGACTAGAAGGCACCATGCAAGCTTCCAAGGCGTGGGGGGGTGGGAGGAGTACCCAACAGTCCTACACAGCTACGATGCCTACAAACTATATCAACAACCAGCAGGGTACCAGAACCCTAAGGGAACAGTAAAGGGGCACATACTCTGACGGTGACCATCAACTCTCCAATAGGACTGAAGACACATTCAACAAGAGGGGAATTATGCTTTGTAGTGTTGGAAACCTAGCTAATCACCCTCACCGTTATGGAAGACAAACTATAACCACTAATTTATTAGGCACCATAATACTAACTACTTTCTAAATATTTGTCCTTATACCTACAGGTAAGGGTAGTCCTCAACCCCTCATCAGGGAACTTCTCTTTGAAACAGATAGAGAGACCTGTAGTAGGAGCCGCGGGCTGCGTTCCTGCCACCCAGCTCCCGGCCGCCAAGTATGTCCACAGACAACACTTAAGTCCTCTCTCTGTAGCCGGCCCTCCTGCCTCAAACAGTCAAAGTTTGCCCTGGCAGGATGGCCCAGAAAGCCGGAATTTTAAAACAACTCAGCTTTTTTCCTGCTACTGCTGAAAACAAACAAGCATTCAGTCAGCTTTTATCAACACCATTTAAGTGTTTCGTAGCAGGACCTCTTAAGAGCTGCAGGGTTTTGCAGCTAAAGCTGAGTCAGGAAGCCTCTTAGATGAGAGCGCTTGCTTGCCTCTAGCAAGCAGAGCAGACCCAAGAAATTGCTACTACCAAGAAAACATGCTTTACTCTATTCTTTCCCAAGCTTTCTCAGGCTTTCTGTGGATCCAGTTATCCACGTCTGGGCCATCCTGCCAGGGCAAACTCTTACGTTAACATGACCTCTGTACAAGGACGACATGCACATTTGTGAGACTTTCCTACTAACAACTGCCCAAACTGACTCAAGATATGAGAAATCTTAGCAGACCTTCCAGAAAGGAGTTAGCGTCACTCCTCACACTTCCTAACTCTTCCAGCATGAGACTTACCATTCCAGAGCACACAGCCATTAAAGAAATTCAACTACCCCTACAAATACAGGTCGCAAAGCTTCTACAAACAGCCCTAGTCCAACACTCTGAAATCTAGAACCTCTAAATCCAAAACTTTGGGGGCGTCTGATGCTCTTGGTAAATTCCACTTAAATATTCAAAACAAAAAAGCAAACAAACGCTCTTCCGGTCGCAGGCGCTTCGGGAGCCGCCGATTACCGCCCAGCCATGGCCAAGTCCAAGAACCACACCACACACAACCAGTCCCGGAAATGGCACAGAAACGGCATCAAGAAACCCCGGTCACAAAGATACGAATCTCTCAAGGGGGTTGACCCCAAGTTCCTGAGGAACATGCGCTTTGCCAAGAAGCACAACAAGAAAGGCCTGAAGAAGATGCAGGCAAATAATGCAAAGGCCATGAGCGCACGTGCGGAGGCCATCAAGGCCCTGGTGAAGCCCCAGGTGGTGAAGCCCAAGGTGCCAAAGGGCCCCAGCCGCAAACTCACCCGTCTGGCTTTAATTGCTCACCCCAAGCTTGGGAAGCGGATTAGAAGCTACATGGCCAGGGGCGGTAGGCTCCAAAAAACAAAGCCCAAGGTTCAAGCCAAGGCAGAGGCCTCAGCTGCAGCTCAGGCTCCCAAAGGTGCCCAGGCCCCTGTGAAGGCCCCATAAAAAAGGTCGCAGTCTGCCAGTGTGAAGACAGGTGGACTGGTGTGAACACCTACACAGTATTTGCAGATGTTCAGGACCTTATGCTGTTTTTACAAATAAACTTGAGGCAAGTTCTGTTAAAAAAAAAAAAAGCAAACAAACAAAACCCTCTGAAATCTGAAAAACTTCTGGTTCCAGAGGCTTGACAGAGGCTCAGCAGATGAGAACACTTGCTGCTCTTCCAGAAAACCCAAGTTCAACTCCCAACATCTACACTGTGTGACTCATAAGCATCTCTAATTCCAGCTCTAGAAGTATCAAAGGTCACACACACACACACTTAAAAATAAGACTTGAAATAATTTAAGTTCTGGTTGGAAGCATTACGGCTTTTGGTTTTACCTGATGACCACCTCCTGCCCCAAATTCAACTGGTTACTCTCCAAACCCTTGCATTCTTGGTTCTCCCTCTACAGTCTCTGGAGTTTACCCCAGCGTCTTTTGTGCAGCACACGCCTTTCAGGAACTCCCTAGAGCATCTGAAGGAGACTCTAAGCAGTTCTGGGACTTTATGGCTGCTCGCACACGTGACAAGGTGCTGGAGTGCAAACAAGTCACACACAGCAGCGGTTTTCCTTCAGAACTGTGAAAGCATCATCTCGCCATCAATTGTTCCCAATGTTGATTCACAACCTTTTCATCAACACTGATCACCTTCCCTTATCCCTGGTGTCTAGAACTGCAACACGGACGTTTCCAAACACTACGCTGAGCATTCTCTAAGTGGTGTGTGTGTGTTTTCCTGGGGATTGAAACCAGAGCCTCGGGCATGCTAGGCAAGTGCTCTATCATCAAGCTACAGTCCAGCTCCTCACCCCTCCATCCTCCCCTTCCCCCTTTTCAATTTCCGAGACATTGTCTTGCTACACCACCCAGGCTGAACTTGAGCTAGCCCCGGCAAGTCTCAAATTGGCAATCCTGCTTCAGTCACACTAAAGCACAGGTGTGCACTCGGCAGGTGTGCGCCTCTGCCAGGTTTCCCTTTTTACATAGAATTCAACTGGGGTTCAACCACTAACTTCTTCCATTCATTCTCTAGTCTGTAACTATCTTTCCTGTGCTGAGCCTCCACACACGATCTGATTCGATTTTCTCTACGTTACATCCCTGACCACCCAACTTTCTATTAAGACTCTGAACTAACTTTTCTACTAAATGTTCAGGGCTCTGGACTTCCCACCCTATGACTTCTATTCTAACTCCCAAGCTCTCCCTTGTTCTCTGCAGATTTCAAAGGCCCCCTGATAGCCTTTCCTGCAGCACCGCTCCTTTCTCCTCCAGCAGTTTCTGTTATTCTCAGCATCTGGGGGTCCTCAGGCCTAGGATCATGTATTTAAAGACAAGCAGGAATTGTCTGTGGGCAGGTGCCACTATAATAAACCAATGTGAGTCGTTTACCTGGGTCGTCTTCTGTTATCAACTGAGCTTTTGTTTTTCCTTTCTCACACCAGCTTGCTGTAAAGGGATGAATTTTCCAATCTTGCTTCTGGGAATAGGATCCTGACAGAACTGAGGAGAAAACAGGCTGGTGTTGGTTTCTAGTTCAAAATGCAGTTATCCTCCCTGAGTTTAGGTCCGTACCTTTACCCTGAGCTCTGCCTGGTTATTCTCATCTACACAGATCTTCCAGTTCAGTGTAAGAAAAGAAAATTGGAGGGAAAAGATCCCAAATGGTACTTGCTTTACAGGTTTTTACAAGTTTCTTTCAAAGGGACCGGCAGCCACCAACTCAGGACCAGGCGCAGGCCCCTCACTGGGTGAGTAGTCGCTGCTTGTCGCCAGGCTTTTTACCTCATGGCCACTCTCCTGCTCCTCTGAAGTCCCAGAGGGATGTTGACAGCGGGTGGCTGTTTAGCCCACGATGCTCACATAAAGGTTGATCATCTTTCCTTTTTCTGCTCCAAGTCTGAGCAAAGCACAGCAGTGAAGTCTCAGTGGCTACTCTAGTTTCTTGTGACCTAACATCAAGTTTTACTGCGCACTATAGCTAAACATGACCTAGGGGATTTTTCTTGTATAAAATTGAAACCCCTTTTGAGGCCAATATATAACCTTTTAAAAAGGATTTATATGCAAGATCAATATGTGCTCTTAACCCATGAGTCATCTCTCCAGCCTCCAATATACTTATAAAAACATTTTTTAATAAAAAGAATCACAGGAATTTGAGAAAATAAGTACTCTATTGGAAATATTAGGAATAACCTATCACATAAAGCACTGCCATTCAACTCTAACCAGTCTTTAGTTGGTGTTTGACTTATAAAATTCTAAAAGGTGAGTTAAGATCCAAACTAGTGTTACCAGCTTCTTGAGGAAGCTGTTTGCATCTCGAAGCTATTTGTCAGTCACACAAATTTAAGCCTAACGTTGTGTTTAGTACACCGAGCTTTTTAATGAAACAATCCTTTCTTCAACTCTTTTGGCACACAAGTATCACTCACTTTAGTGTTTTTTTTTACATTTTTTGTTTTCATCGTTTGTTATCACTGTCTAAAAACACAGCAAGGCCAGGCAGAGTGGAGCAGCCAGGCAAATTACAGCTTCGGGGGCGAGTGGATCTCTAGAGTTTGCAGCCAGGCCGGCCTGGTTTTTATAGAGTAAACCCAAAGAGCAAAACAAAACCCAGCAAATGTTTAATGAAGATGAGCAGAAATCAATACTGAGTAAGTTTCCAGGTAACTACAATCCAAAGGAAAACTAGCAAGTCAAAGTCAGGTTTGGAAAGCAAGGCAAGCTGAAGGCAGCCCGACAATTCCCTACCAGGCGCGTCTACAGTTTCTAACTCTACTACGGCACTGCTACCCTAAGGGCATCACACACTTCTCCACCTTCTAGCTCTCCTGTGTGGAAGGCTAGACGGGAACCTTTACAGCAATCAGCTCAGGGCCCTGGTGTCTGTCCCTGCAGGCAGCCACTTCATTACCCATGGCCAGAGACAGCACCCCACACTACAGGAGTCCTTTCTGGGGTCTCCGCTTCTCGCCATCCTAGCTACATCAACTCCCAGGCCCTACTTGACAGCAAAGGAAACATTTTTTTGCTTTAGCTGATTTGAGGGATGATCAGCCACCAAGATAAAAGTCAAATGTAACTATTCTCCCAAGTTTCCAAAAACTCTGAGCTGTGAGCTAATATTAACTATCAGAATGGCTAAAATGTAAATTTCACACTAACTTAAAACTGTAAAATTCCATATGCCCCAAATGTTGTTTAATTCTCTAAAAAGCAGGAAATATTTAAATTTTATTTCTGCTGTAATTTTCATGTTTTTCCCAATTCCACTTCAAGAATGGCCTACACATTACATACTTCCAGGTGTCACCAAACACAGTTACATCCAATTAAGGGGCCTTAGACATTCTAGTAAAGATAAATCATATAAACTATAAAAACATGAAAGCCAGGGAATTGAGTCTTTAGGTGTATCCCCCTCATGTTGAGCACAAACTCTCTCTTGAAGGCGGAGCTCCTGTCTGCCAAGCAGGAGGGCCTGCTTTCTTCCCTAGTTCAGGGGAGTGTCTATAAGTGTCCCAAGTTTTTAAAACAAATACCTATTTAATAACAGAAACCCACAGTCCAGATAATTAACTTTAATTACTGCCTGGTTTTCTATCAGTTCTTACACTATGACTAATACGCACTGTTTTCATTCCAATTCAGCGTTGCCCTCACTGAACTCAAACATGTCATTCAGCATCCATCCATTCCATCACAGCATAACTTTCTTGGGTTTCAGTGGTTTTTGTTTTGGATTTTGAGAAAGGGCTCTCCGTGGCCTTGACTGTTCTGGAATTCACTATGCAGGTCTGGCTGACCGCCAATGTTCTTACAACAAACTTAACAATAACTCAAATCACCAAGTTTCTCATGGAAAAAAGATTCATGTGTCATAAGATCTGTAACTTGCATGTAAACTTTACCAACTAAATTGTTGGATAGCAGGAAACAGTAACATCGTTCCACTGTGTGTTGTATGTGTGAGTGTGTGTGCTCGCGTGTTTATCCCGTGAGGTGTGCCTCACTGGAGGCTGGAGATGTCCTGGAGCTGGCCCGTGAAGGACCTCCAAAGACCAACCTGTCCCCTCCACATCCCCACCCGACTAAGTGCCCACGCTTGTACACCCACCAACCATTTCTCAGCACCATGTGCCCTTCTACTGGGCTCTGTACAACACGGGCAGCGGTCTCAATAGTCCATGTCATCAGTTTCTCTTTCTGGATGTGGCCCAGCACCCTTTAAGCCCAGCCCTTGGGAAGCAGAGGCAGGCAGATCTCTGTGAGTGTGTCATACTGTCCCCCACCAAGCAGACAAGCTCTGCCTGACTCAGGTCAGTCACTGCCCCAAGCACACCATAGCTAGATTTTTTCCTACCTTTTTCATGGAATTCTGGCGAATCAATGATCAGTGAAACTTTTACTTCAAATTTCCAAGGCAAACTTCAGATCCTTCCAGTTCTTACGATCTTAAGTTTATTTGAGCTTCCTTTACTTTAAAATTGATTAATCAAGGATAACGCTGGCATCCTATAATTCCCACCAGTGTGGTTTTCTTTTAACATCAATTTCTCCCTGATAAGTCTATTTATATCTATCTATAGCATTTCTTCAAAATTTAGGTAACTGCTGTTTTTACGAAGCAGCTCCCTGACCAGCCCAGTGTGCACTCCAGTGGCCTCCAAATCACCAGCTCTTTGGAGCGTTCCTACGGATGCTGAGACACTAAGCCAACCATACAACCAGCCCAGGTAAAGCAGGTGAAGGGCAACTGTGGTGTGCATTATCTTCTCGTTTTGTTAATTACTTCAAGGTTTTTAACAATTAGTTATTGAAAGAAGTTGTTGGATTTACTCTAGAGAAAAATTACCTTTAGCCTGGACTTCCACCCTGCTTAAATTTTTGAAAAGTATAAGCATAGACTGCAAATTCCACTTGATGTAAAAAAAATGTATATATAATACACACACATAAAATAGCTTACTGAATCACTCCAGATTCAAACCACTGCACCACTTCCACTGACACTGTCATTTCAGCTCTATCATGTTTACAGCCTGCTATCTTCATTATGTTGTTGAGCCTCCTGCCTGCCTGTCAGGGTCGGCTGCTCAGACCCACGCACAGTTCATGGTGTGACACACTGGAGCTCTAAAGCAGTGGCCAGACTGGAAAATGCAACACACCACATACTGCAGTGAAAAACATTTGTTTGTGATATTTTTTAAATAAAGTTTCAAAAGGTTAAAAAAAAGACATAAAAAGTGATGCATGCAAACAACAAAATGTTTCTAAAAACGAAAGCAAATTCAGTTATCAAACTCAGCACCATAAACATGTCCAAGTTTACAAAGTGAGTTCCAAAAACTTAAATAACATAATACTTTGTGAATTCCTAAATCCAGGTTTTTTTTATAAAGTCTTAACATTTAAGTCTTTTTTCAATGACTAATCTCCCCAATTGTGCACTTCACCTGTCCTACCGACCTAAGACAATCCTGCAGATACAACTGCTATCTCAAGAGAGCATATCCCATATTAAACACTTATTTAAAACAAAAAACAATATTTTTCACATGGAATACAAGTTTTTATTTATTAGCTCAAACACATTCATTATCTAAATGTTAATAAAATCTTTTCATGGCAATTTTTACAGAACATGCAAAACATATCCATTCTTCAAAACTAGATATAATAAAGTGTAAGCTACATTATTTCTTTACTATACACCTTTACAACTCTAAGTTCTTAGGTTTCACGGAAAAAGAAACTCTCCGATTTAACATTATACAAAAAGGCTTCCACTGCTTAGCAGTAATGCCTAACAGTGATGAAATTACTGGTTCTAACAGAAGGAGAAAAATTCAAACATTCTAAGTAAATTTCATGATCAGCAAATACATTTCTCCGTTTCTTCTTTTTGTGGAGATGAGGGGCGGGGAGGAGGGTTGAGGCAGGCTCTCACACAGCCCAGGCTGACCTCATTAACCTTGTAGCCAGAAGATGACCTTCAACTCTCCCAAGTGCTAGCCAGCATTCCCACTGCAATTCCCAGTTGGTAAAGCCTCCCCTGTAGGTTTTAACCATTCAGAATCTTCCGGTAAGGTAATACTCATAGGTTAACAAATGCCAGAATCTTTTAACTTAAAAGGTGGATGCTGAACTGTAAAAACAAGTATAATTTATTACTACCTCCACAATTACAGTACGACATCCTCAAATACCTCGTTAAGCAGCCTGAAAAACCTGAACATTAATCTAGAAGCTACTATTAAGTCTCCAAAAGGCATCTGTGTAAGGGGACAATCCCATACTTCTTGGCCATATGCATAAGAATACTATACTGAAAGCAGACAGTTGTTCTCTGTGGAGTCATTCAAATCTCTATATTCTAAAACTTCCAGATCCTAACACTAACCACTACACAGCTGCTATCAGTAAAAACCAAGGAGCCGCTCTCCAGTCTGGGCACAAATCACCGCATCAACTCCCATCCCATCTGACTCCTCCAAACTCATGCAAGGGCAGAAACAGGCTCACTCGCTCCTCCCACCCCTGGAAAGAACATGTATGCCATCACCAAGTCCAGAAACAAAACTAACCCAGCACTGATACATCTGACAGGGAATCACTACAAAGCACCTTTTTCAGTGCAGAAACCGCTCTGCACTACTTCTTGAAAGACGGGGTTCCATTGTGTAGCTCAGTCAGCCTTGAACCCAGAGATCTGCCTGCCCATAGAGCGGTGCTCAAACTGGGGTGGAGGCTTAAAGACTGTATTGGTGTGTGTTCAGTGTATGCACAAGCACATGTGAGTGCAGTGACCAGAGTCCAGAGGAGGGCACCTGAGTTACAGGCAGTTGTGAACCTCCTAGTGTGGGTGCTGGGAACTGAACCCAGGTCCTCTGGAAGAGCAGCAAGTGCTCTTAACCATCGTGCCACCTCCTCAGCCCCAAAAACGTTCATTTTCATGATCTAGATTCTAGCGAAAAGGACCTGTGTACATTATTTGGCACTGGATAGACTTGTGGTATTTCCATGTGTTTAAGCTTTGCCTAAATAAAACATTTAAAAACAAGTCACTATTAGCTAAATCTAAAATCCATTCCTCAGTTTCCAGTCTTCCTGACCAATCACCATATGCTGCAAATCAAACAATAATATCCCAACATGGGAAATCTCAGAAGGTCCACAAAACTTCAGTATTTTTCCAGCATTTTTCTTACTATGCATAGTATTAATTTTCCTAAATATCAGTTCACTGTTCATAAAGTACTAACAGATTATGCACACACACTCCACCATATAGTTATCGGTCTGTGTTTCTACCTCTCTCAACCCAACCCCCAATTCCAATCCATCAGTTGGGTTCAATGTATAGCTGCTTCAATTTCCATCAATTTTTAAAGGAATATTCTTCTCACACGTTCCTTTTTCTCAAGCATTCTCTAGTTAAATACTTTCTCCAGCACCCTAAAAAGGACGTTCCCTACGTGCACTGTCCAATACAGTAACTGTGTCTACTCTGAACTCAAGTGTGCTTTATGTCTACAGTAGCACGGGATTTTACAGATTTGTTAGAGATAGCAAATGTAAGCACTTCAGTTATATTCACACATTAAAATAGCATTTTGGATATGCTGAGCTGAACTATATTTAGATTTTTGACCTATTTCTTCTTTCAGTGTGGCTACAATTTTAAACTGAGCCTTGCAGCTCAACCCAAATGTCTGCTATGCAGTGCTGACCTCCAAAACCACTAGAAATAACGGACAAGTCAATTCTTCTGTGTCTCTCCTCTCTAGCTAGCATCAAGACGCACCGAGCTCAACGCGGATCTGTTCACTATAACGCTGTAACTCTGAGGTGCTTCCTTATATGTAAAACGGGACATATGGCTCATTAGCATTACAAAACACACAATAGACAATTTAACTTTATATTAACTATAACTGTGTTATAGTACTAGGATCAAGTCAGAAATGATGATGCAAGCCTGTATTCCCAGCACTTGGGAGGTGGCAGGAAGATCAAGATCACCTTCAGCTATATAATGAATTAGGAGCCAGCACGGACTACATGAGACCCTGTCTCAAAAAAAAAAAAAAAGGGGATGGGGACTTTCCCTTACTTTTTATATTGCTGAAACAACTCTTAAACATAAATGAAACAGTATTTCATTCATGTCAACATACCTCCTTGTGTGAAATAAAGATTTCACCAGCCTGTACAATTTTGTTTAAGAATTTGTGTTTGTGATAAGGAAAGAACAGAATATCAAGTGGGAAGTTACCATTACATCAAACACATGCATGTGGGCACACAGGACGAAAGGAAAACAGGCAAAGGAAATGCTCCATGTAGAGAAATTAAAAAGCCCCAATGAAAAGATCCCAATTCCTGGGATCAGACGGGGTGTATCTGCACATGTATATGGAGCCTGAGGTCAGCATCTCCCACTGAACCTGAGCTCCAGGGTTATAAATCTTTACCAGCCCAGGACTGGGGTTGACTAGTGGGCTCACGCCTCGGCTGGCTTTACATGCATACTGACAGTCTAACTTGGGGTCCCCACGCTTGCACAGCAGGCACCAACTGAGCCATCTGTCTAGCTCCCCTCGCTGTTACCTAGGATATATATATTACACTCAAGCACACAGAACCAATCCACCTTCTCTCCTCTCAAGACCGCAGTGAACCAGGCCGTCAGCACTGAGAAGCACTTCTCCCAAGTACATCTGCTCACCCACTTCCAGGAACAACAATGGAGCGCAGTGAACGGCACACTTCTGTGCCTGCTCCAACATTCTTTAACTCTCAGTTTTAGATAGAGCCTAAGACGGGGCACTTACACAGAAACAATTCTAAAGCCAGCACAGGAGAAAAGCTGATTTACTGTCGGAAGACTAAACCATGACAATAACCACTGTTTATTGGGCACCATTTACTCAGAATTACGGTCCAGAGAGCTAACTTGATGTGAATTCTAGACTTCTAAGAGGGCACTGCTATTATATCCACTCAGTGCACACTGCTAAATCTAAACATTACCAGTGTCACCTGAGAGCTCCCGTTTCTCAGCTTTGCCCTTTCCTGCCTCCACTGTGGTTCGTATGCGTGCTGACACGCACACTCTCTACCTGTTGGTATTAGCAAGTGAAATCATGTCCAACTCCAGCAAGGCTTTCCTCTACCTTCATACCATTTGCAAACAAATTCGGAATCGCCCTCCTCCTCTCCAGTGAACGGTGATCTAAAGGTGCCAATTATAGCTAACATGGTCAGGAAACGGATAAAATGCATCAATGTGCACATTTGCAATAAACACTCTGGAAGAAGATTAAGACAGTAACCTTTAAAAAAGTAAAGCAACTGAGCCAGGACTGGTATTGTAGGCCTTGAATCCCAGCACTTGGGAGGCAGATGGATCTCTGTGAGTTCTAGACCAGTCTGGTATATACAACGAGTTCCAGGACAGCTAATGCAAGAGGGAGAGACAAGAAAAACAAAAAACAAAAAGCCCACAAAAATGTAAAAATTCAGTAACTGACAGAATAGAGGACGCCATGTTTGGCAAACGGTGCTTTAATTGCAAAATTCACCCACCTTGGTCTCCCTATCACTGCACATTATGGATATGTATGTGCTGAGACACACACAATACATAAAACCTGTATGCACCATTCCAATCAACTTCGGTTCTACCACAGCCTGCATGAAGAGAACTGAATTTCATGGAATAAATCACTTATCTGCACTGTTATTCACAAAGCCACAGACCGAGAATCCTAAATGATTCCCTACTGACAGGAGTCAAAGATTAGCACAAAGGTGATTTCTCAAGACAAACTCATCCAGCCTCCCTCCCCAACCTCAGCTACGTCCTTCTTTTTCCTCTTGAAATCTCCATATTCCTCCTCCTGGAGAGAGCAGCGGTCACCTCACCGGAGTGCTGTTTTTCTTGTTAACACCTCTCAACTGGAGGATTTTGGAGGGTGGAGGGGCTGAGGGTCTTACTGTATCTGTAACCCAGGTGGCCTCAACTTCACCATCCTTCCTCAGCTACAGCAACGAGAGAGCCTGGCAAGTCTCTCATCTTGGAGATCTTCAATTAAAAAACACAGACACATACAACCCCATAATCACACAAGAGTCAGGTTAAGTTCAAGCAAGAAGCAACCCCACAGGTCAGCTTTGGAGGGCTGAGAAAAATCTAAGAAGCAGAGAAATTGAGACCTTAAAAGACAAGAAAACACCCTTTCACGTGGACTTGTTCCTAATGGAAGACTCAACTGAACATGGTGGCATTCCACCCGCGGTCTGGGAGAGGGAAGGAGACTGCAGCCCACCAGCAGGGTGAGCTACTGCTGGAAGCAGTCTTTAAACCCCAAACTGAAAGGCCTAAGTGGCGCTATTAAAAGAAGCTATCTCCTTCTACTTAGCCCTAATCGCAAACAGCACTTTCAGGACAACACCTCATAAACTGTTCAATGTTTACAATTTCCCATGTACCAAACACATCTCTACACCAGATAAACGCAGAAAAACATGAAGACCTATGAATATCCAAATTACGACATCCACCATTCACTCCAATGTTTGATTTTACAAAGACACCAATTTAATTTTTTACTTTTTAATTTTCTATAAGGACTGCTAAAAACTCTGTGCTCTGCAGATTCGGACTGACAACTAGACAAGCCGATTTCTACAAGTACTACGGCCGAGTCCTCGTGTGCACAGACTAGGAGCACTGGTCCTCCCAGAGTCACGTGGCAACAACAGTCCAAAACACTGATCTGCACAGCCAGCAGAGCCTTTGGCATGGCAGACACACCACCATTTTCTCTGCTTCCCTTCACTCCTTCTGCTACCCATTGGTCTTTAACTCCAACGCTCTCCTAGAACTTGAACAAACCAAAAACCCTGGAAAGCATTCAAGATGCGCAAGTGACACTCACTTTATAATCACAGCTCACAGTGCCGGAACCCTAATTACCACAAGACCAAGTGTGATTACATCTACTCAGTGTTCAACGCTCTGAGGGGGAAAGGGTCATTTAAAAAGCACTTGATATGACCCCTAAGAGGCTTCTGCCAATTTCAACTGTTTCTGCGCAGCTGACAAACTCGGATGGCTGCAGCACTTGTGCATCCCCAGACCTGTGCTAGCAGTAGCTGGTCTGAAAAGATCATTCTGAATAGCAGCCTAAGAGGCTGTCTGTTTACCCAACCAGACAACTTGACAAAATGAAGGGCACTAGGATGGTTTCCAGCACCTATTTCATTTCTTGGCAATTTCTAGCAATAATGGCAGTTATCTCCAACTTTCCAAGATTTATCAAGCACGTGGTTTTGGTTTTTTGTTTTGTTTTATAATTTTTACATTTCTGGGTCAAGTCTTCTTTGAAAAAAGTCATATATTTTGACTTTGGAAATGACTTAACAGTACATTTATTGTCACAGGTGGTCTCACTAATGGCACTACTTAACCAGGCCTCCCCAGTGATAGCCTTTGTTTTTAGAACCACTAGCAGTGGCTAAAAACGAGGACTAGGGTAGGCATTGAAGACCATCTTCTTACAGCACGCACTCATACTCAATACACTGCTAAGAGGATGAGAAAGGGTAGCAGCTCTCTTACAGTTCCTCCTCTGGTAAAACTGTCTGATCCAGGAATACAGCTGATGTTAGCTGCTCTCTATGAGAAAGAAACTAAGGAAGGGAAAATACAAAGAAACAAGGAAAAACCAAAGTTTTAAGTAATGTTGAAAAGTTCAGATTTAAATGATCTAAATGTGTTTGAACATTCCTTCAGGTAATCACATCAACAGCAAACACGAGGCACCAGCTCTTTTGAGATTCACATCATTTCTTCCAACACAATGCATGACGTAAAAAACTTACAGCCATACTTTTAGCAGTAATATACAAACCACTGCATTAGTACCAGTCAGGCACCCATGTTTCACTAATCGAAATGTCTACGCTGAGTTATAACTTCATTATAGCAGCTCAGCTTCTTTCTTACCAAGCCTACCCGAAATACAGTATAAGTGATATAAATTCCCTGGGCACAGACACATGGCACTGACGCAAGTTTCCTTGCTCTGGGGAACTTTCGTTGTTTAGGTTCTGAAATGCTTTCCAAAAACTAACTAAACTACCTACGACACGTTTAAGACAAATCCAGTACATCCCCCCACCACCCTCATGCAGTAAGCTTGGCATCCATCAGTACTTGCCCATACAGAAGACGGTGTTATGGAAATTAACTTGTACACAGAACAAGACCATCATTTCGGGGCCCCCAGCTGTGAGTATCCCCTCATTGAGTTTATCACATAAAATTTGAAATCTACCATGAAAGTTTTATAACAACTATATTTAAGTCAGTATTACTTCAACAGTTGAAGAAAACTTTTCCACTAATGTCGCTAAACCATGGATGGATCCCGACACGTGAGTCGTCTGTGGCAGTCTCGAGACAAGAAACCACCTAAGTTTCCAATCCCGGGGAAGGGTCTGGGACAACTCATCTTCATGTTCTCGGGAGAGGTGGATGGTGCACACCTGCTTTCCTCGGGCAGAGATTAAGCTCCCAGGGACACAAAGGCCAGGGAATCAGACCTGGAGAGGCAAAAAGCTTTAGCTGGATACCCACCAATCATCTCCTGGCAACCCAAACACTTCGTGTGATTTTTTTTTTTTTTTTTTTTTTTTTTTTACCTCTTGGAGTTACTTCCCAGGCACTTAGCGGCACAAGATGTTGCGGACCAGTGGGAAGAAGGGGAGGGCTATGTGGTCTGGTCCCAAAGTCAGGGGAGGGGTGTGGACAGTTAACGCCAGAGCCGGAGCTCCACAGCCCGGACGCAGCAGCCCCGCACCGAGCTAGCTCTGGCTGAGGCGCTCTCGGCCCGCCCCCGTTACTCGGGGCATTACAATGGCGACCGCCAGGCTCCCCCCACGGGGCCTCACCGATCTCGGCCCCCTTCCCCCTACCGCTCACTGGCTGCTCCGCTGCATGTGACTAAACAAAACCCCCCAAGTCTAGAGCCCGGCTCAGCCCCTTTGTGTCCGCCACCGGATCCTCCGCCGCCCGAGCGGAAAGGACCCCCCCACACACACCCGCCCGCCGCCGAATCCCGCCCCGCGGCGGCCGCCGCCGCTCACCTAAGGTTCCGCGGCCCCCCGCGGCCGCCGCCTCCCGGACCCCGCGGCCCGGGCTCCTTGTGCAGCAGCAACTCCGCCTCCTCGGCCGCCGCCGCCATCTTAGCCTGTGCGGCAAAACGCGTCCTTTTGGATGGTTGGGAGCCAGCCTAGGGCGTAGCTCCCCGGGCCCGAGCGCCGCGGGCCGGGTCCCCCCACAACTTCTTCCGCCACCCTCGGTCCCGCCACCGCCTGAGCCCGGACGCCCGACACCCGGCCGGGAGGGGAGGGGAGGGGGGGGCTCGGCTGAACCCGACCAGAGAAGACCCCCCGAAACTCACAGTTTGGTGCCGTGTGCGTCAAACCGGGGCGACGTTGGGAGCGCGCGGCGTCCCCGCGTCACACGCCGCTCTGTACGCTGCTACTCGGCTCCAACGGCCCCCCCCCTCCGCTCCCCGCTTTTCGCCTCCGGCCTCGGTTCCCACGGCGCAGGCGCGCGTCTTTCCCGCCTCTGCCTGGCCGCGGGCCGCCGGGGGAGGCCGGCGAGGAGCACCCGGGCGGTCGGGGCTGCGGGGTAGGGGAGGGTGGGGGGCGGCAGGAACAGTGCACCGCTGTTCTCGGGTGCCAAAGAAACCAAACAAGGTCACCTCCCCCAGCGGTGACCTAATCACTCCCAAGGAGGTTCCCGCCCCAAAGTAGGCATGCTCCAAATATGGTGGCGACCAAACTCTGCAAGACCCAAGGACTAGGCATGCCTGGGCCCTTTAAGGTGGAACAGGCCCGTCTTTGGTTCCTACAATCACTAGTTGGCCAAGATTCCGTTTCTCTTCTTATCTATTGAAGGAACCAGCTAAAGAACGCAACATATGCCAGCTCTGACCGTGAAGCCCTGGCAAGGAGAGGTTTTAAACGGCGCCACTCAGAAGATGCCTGGTGGGCAGGCGTCAGGTGTAGCCACTCAACTTTACCCAGTCAAAACACCCTAAAAGAAGCCGAGGATTGGGGCGACTTGGACGCTGCGGAGATAGTTTCTGCCTTGTGGAGCAAGCCTGGATTGTTCAAATTGGAGTCACACAAAGAAACATCTGATACGCTGGTTACCTCTTCAGATAATCAATAGATTCCCCAGAGGGTCTTCCAAATCTCCCTTTTAACAAGCATTCAGCCATAGGCTTCTGGGGGAAGCAGAGCACTAATTAGACTTTGCTTCTGAACTGAGCCAACAAGTCCCTAACCTGTTGAAGGTGAGCTAACCGTCCTAGAGCAATCTATTAGGCCTGCCCTACTAAGTGCTTTGGTTTCTCTGAACTGTTTCCTCGTGGAAAAACTTGAAAAGTTTTCATTAGTTAAGCAATAATCATGAACTGTGCACCTCCAAGCTTCAAGATATGATTGACGTTCAGAGGAATATTCTGTAATTGCATTCATTTGGCAAGAATGAGAGTCTAGTGGTATATTATCTGTGTTTTAATAAAGTTTGCCTGAAGATCAGAGGGCAAAGCAGCCACACTAGCTAGTCACATAGGCCAGGGAGAGGTCGCACACACCTTTAATCTTAGGGTTCAGGAGATAGAGGCAGAAGGAGCTCTGTGAGTTCAAGGCTATCCTGGGCTGCACAAAATCGATCCAGAAACAGATCCAGGTGGTGGTGGCTCACACCTTTAATCCCAGTGTTTGGGGGGGGGGGGATGTCACACACCTTTAATCCCAGCACTAGGGAGTGGAGACAGGAGCGGTATTGCTGGGCAGAGAGAGGAATATAAAGGGGAAGAGACAGGAACTCAGTGGAATCTGAGGATTTGTGGAGACAGGACCTTGCCCCTTCGGTTTGAAGATTTCGTAGAGGTGAACGGTCTCTCTAATGACTGGCTTCTTTACTTTTCTGATCTTCAGGTTGAACCCCAATATATGTCCCTGGGTTTTTATTACTCATGCAAGATGAGAGTATCTTTCCCCCCCAAAAAAATGGTACCTTCAGCAGCAGCAAACATATTTCAAATAACAGATATTTTACTGTCCACACTAATTGTTTCACTAGCTAGTGACGCCAACACTTGGATGCTTGCCGTGTGTGCATCAGGCATTATTCTAACCTGTTCAAGTCAACTACAACCTCAAGGGGCGAAGAGAAATTAGACTGGCTTCTCAAAGTCATGTGACTTTTGGGCCGTTTCAAAACGGGCTTTCCCGTACATGAATGGATAATCAGAATATAAATGTGCATATATTTCAGTCAACTGGTTAGGGTGAAACACTTTAAAGATTTACTTATTTTTATCTCATGAATGTGGATCTTGATTTTTGTCTGCATCTATGGCCGTGGACCATGCATCATGCCTGGTGTCCAGGAGGCCTATGGGGGCGAAGGGGAGCCACTAACACAAGCTACAGATGGTTATAAGTGGCCACGTGGAAGATGGGACCTAAGCCTGGGTTCTCTACGACACTATCAAGTGCTTTTAACCAAGAGCCATCTCTCTAGTCCCAAGTGATTTACTTTAGATTAGATCCATTAACCTGCAAAATTCAAAGGCCCATTGACTGCAACTAAGCTTTTTATACATGAGTCTTCAGGGCACATTTCAGATATATCTATATATAGATAGATAGAGATATATGTGGAGAGCGCCTATAAATACATTCCCTATATCTTAACAGCTATATATCTTTAAGTTCTATATAAACATTCACATTATATAAACAGTGTTGAATATATGAGTTTCTGTAGTTCAACAAAAGTTGACTCTTAAAATACCAACTCTCAATTTATTAGGGATTGGGGGTGAAACAATAAGAATTTTAAAATTACAAACAAAACCTCGTGAGAGCTAGGCATGATGGTGAACACCTTTAATCGTATCACCCAGGAAGCAGAGGCAGACATAAGAGCCAGAGGCATAATGGTGAACACCTTTAATCCTAACACCCAGGAAGCAGAGGCAGATGAATCTTTTAATTCAATACCAGCCTAATCTATAAAGAAAGTTCCAGGACAGCCAGGACTACACAGAGAAGTTCTGCCAAGAAAAATAATAAATGAATTAATAACCTCATGAAACACAGAAGAAAATAGATTCAGTATACAGATATTATATTGATTATTAATTCTATTAATTCTACTAATATTATAGTATAATGAATGTATTAATTATATTAATATTATATATAGTTGGGTGGTGGTGGCACATGCCTTTAATCCCAGCACTCAGGAGGCAGAGACAGGTGTATCACTGTGAGTTTGAGGCCAGCCTGGTCTACAGATTAAGTTCCAGGACAGGCTCCAGAGCCACAGAGAAACTCAGTCTCGAAAACAACAACAACAACAACAACAACAACTATATATATATTCTAAAATTTAACCTGAGCTGGAGTTGGAAAGAGCACAAGCTGTGCAAGGTGCAAACGTGAAGACTGGATGGAGTTCAGATCCCAGAGCACATGGAGAAGCTGGAGAGACGTGACATCCATAACCCCAGCCCGCAAGAGGCCAAGACAGGGGACCCCTAGGCTCCAGGTTCAGCAAGAGACACTGCTGAAAATGAGGTAGAAAGCAACGGAGGAGACAGCAGCACCAACGTCAGGTCTCCACAGGCATGCGCATGTGCAGATGCGCACCTCACACACGTGCAATCACTCAGACACCGCGGAGAAAAGAAATACATCCGCTGTTCTACTCCGTGAGATTATAGGAGCCTGCCAAGAAAGAAAACAGTGGACCATGCAAACTTAATGTCAGATATTTAAGGACTGTGTAGAGAAGCACAGGTTAGCTTTGAATCCCTTAATGTACCTTAGAGAAACAACTTAAGTCACAATCTTCCTCCACGGCTCTCCGGCCCCACTGCCAGATCAGAGAAAGGCAGAAACATGGTGGGATGTCACATGAGGGAAAACCACCTTACCTCATCACAGCCAGAAAGCAGACAGAATGAAAACACGGGGTGGCCAAGACACACCTCAGCGCCTATCAATAACACCTTCAAATCGTGAATCCACCAACGGGCTGACCCACTGATGGAATTAATCCTCATAATCCAGCCATGTCCCAAAGGCCTCTCCATTGTCGAGCAAGCCTCTGATACCTGAGCAGTCGAGGGACAGTTCAGTTCCAAAGAGTAGCAAAGCACAAGAAAATAAACGAAAGGACACAGAAATAAGACAGAGAGACAATAGCTCCAGAGGGGCAAAGGAGCCCTGGTAGCGCGGCTTCCTGTTATGACCAACAGTCCCAAATGTCTGTCGGGAGAACAGGGCAGGCCTCGGAGTAATTGTTCAGGGAACTGCAGTCTCTGCAGCAGACACTGGCAGGAAACACGTCCAGGCATGTGGTCAGACTAGAGAATGTGGTTTATTGTATGCCATGGAGGTGAGACTTCTGGGGAACTAGAGACTCTACTTTCCCCATTGTTGGTGACTCTAGTAAGTGCCCTGTGAATGACTCTTTCCAGGGCAGCGGTTTTGGTAATAAGTAAATAAACGGGGGGGGGGGGGGGACCACCAATTATAGAAAGTTGATGTGCTGGCTTGAATAAAAAAAGTCCCTATAAGCACATAAATTTAAATGTTTGGCCATCAGAAAGTGGCAGTACTTGAGAAGGATTAGGAGGTATGGCCTTGTTGAAGTAGGTATGGCTTTGTTGGAGGAAGTGGGTCGCTGGATGTGGGCTTTGGGGTTTCAAAAGCCAAAGCCAGCTGCAGTGTCTCTCACTTCCTGTTGCCTGTGAATCTGGATGTAGAACTCTCAGCTCCTTCTCCAGCACCATGTCTACCTGTTTGCTGCCATGCTTCCTGCCATGATGACAATGGACCAATCTTCTGAAACTGTAAGCCAGCCCCAATTAAATGTTTTCTTTTGTAAGAGTTGCCATGATCGTGTGTCCCTTCACAGCAGAACACTGCCTAAGACAGTTGATGAGATCAAGCTGTTGACTCACGCAACTGAGACTCAGCTACAAAGTTATAGGTAAATACTTCTGCCCAGAGATTCTCTGCAGCTAACCAGCCAGCCCTCTCCTGGTAAAAAGCTGCCTTTGGTACACTTTCATCAAATTTCCACACACACAAAGCTTGACATACTCCTTGGTTATTCCTTTTTTTTCCAGTCTAAGATTCCAACTACTCTGTAATATTTTCTTGACATCCATAAAGGAAAGAAGGCATCTGTAATTTCAGCTATTCCATCTGCTTTATTTATAAAGAGAAAGAATGTAAAAGAGTAAGCCAGTGAATTAGATCACATGTACTGATTTTTCTTGTAATCAAAAATGGGGAGATACCATAGAACAAATACATTCACTCCTTTGACCCCACAACAATAACCTGAGGTTGGCGGTGTAAATATAGATGAACTTAAATCCCTTCCAAAGGAACACGAACTCTCCAAACATCATTTATACTTATTTCTTTATTTATATTTGCCACAGGGTCTTTATAAGTCCAGACTGGCCTCAAAATCCCTTTGCAGTCAAGGATGACCTCACAGTTCAGACCCTCCTGCCTCACCGTCCTAAGGGCTGGAATCATTTCATTACTACCACATCCTGCTTAGACAGTGCTGGGAATTGAACCAAGGCTTTGCGCATGCCAGGCTAGCACTCAATAAGCTGACCTATATTTCCAGGCCTCTACCAAATATCATTTAGTTAAAATTCTATAACCATGTTGAAAGAAAGAGTGATAGTTGTAACCTTTTGTCCGCGTTAGAGTGACTATTACTGTAATAAAACATCACGACCAAAGCAACTTGGGGAGGAGAGGGTTTATTTGGCTTGTACTTCCTTATCTCAGCCCATCAGTACAGAAACCCAAACTGGGCAGAAATGCAGAGGCAAGAGCTGATGCAGAGGGGTGCTGCCTACTGGCTTACACTCCCCGGCTCGCTCATCCTGCTTGCTATAGAACCAAAACCCACCAGCCCTGGCCAGACACCACCCACAATGGACTGGGCCCTCCGCAGTCTTCAATTAAGAAAATGTTCTGCAGTCTTGCCCACATTGCGTCTTTACAGAGGCATTTTCTTAATGAAGTTCCATCCTCTCGGATGACTTTGACCGTATCACGTTGACATAAAACTAGTTAGCACAACCTATCCCTTGTCAGCTTGACACACAAATACATCACTGTTAAGCCACAACCTTTCTTCTTCATCCCGATAGTCACTCATTAATAAAGACATAATAGACATGACGATATAAAACACTTACAAACTTAAAAAGTCCCATGGTCTTTAAAAAAAATCAAACACTTAAAAATTCAGTCTCTTTTAAAAACCCAAAGTCTTTTAAAATATAACGTCTCTCAACTGTGGGTTCCTATAAAATAAAAAGTAAATTAAATATTTTCTTACTTCAAGATGGAAGAATCAGGGCACAGTTACAATTAAATCAAAGCAAACCCAAGCTCCAACTGTGTAAGTAACACGACGCCCTGTGTCTGGGACTTATGATTTTGGGGGGCTGTCCTCAGTTTGGGTCACTTCTCTGGCTCTGCAGTACACTTGTCTTCTAGGCCCAGCACGCTCCACTCCACAGCTGCTGCTGTCCTGGTGGCGACTCCAGAATGCTAGATCCCTTCTTACAATGGGGCATACTTTCACCGAAAGCCTCTGCTAGGGTTTCCTTGGGACCTTCAGTCCTGCTACACAGCACAAGGCTTCCACTGCTCCCATGACCTCTTCGTGCCTTTAAGACCAGCACCACCTGAGCGACTCTGACACTACCAAGTTTGGCTGAGCTGTGGCCACCTCTGGAGCACAGCTTCTGCATAGCCTTGGAAGAAACTCTTCCCAGAAGATTTCGCCTCAGTGATGCTCCAGCTGAGCAGCCGTCTATTGTCCCAGGAATTCAAAGGTTTTACCTCAGTGGTTCTGGTCTCTTGTAATCACAGCTGATTCTTCAGCCTGAGCTAACCAGAGCCACAAATTCCTCACTCAAAATAACAAATGGTCCTGGTAGCTTAAACTTCCCTCTGAAATGTCACAAGCCAGGGGCCTCCATCATCCGCACTGCTCTCTGTAGTCTTAACTCTCAAGCTCCCACGGAAGAGCCAACTACACTCCCAATACTCAAGGGCTTTTCTGGCCCAAAGGTCTAAAGTCCTTCCACAACCCTCCCGAAACCATGGTCAGGTCTGCCAATCAATAACCCACTTCTGGTGCCAAAATCTGTATTAGTTAGGGTTCTCTAGAATAACAGAACTTGTAGAATGAATATCTATCTATCTAATTTAGTATCATTTATTTTTTATATATTTACTTATCATATATTTGTGATATATTATATGTTATATATTAATTACACGTACTTATTAAAATGACCTACAAGCTGTGGTCCAGCTAACCCAACAATGGCTGCCTATGAACGAAGGTCCAAGAATCCAATAGTTGTCCAGTCCATGAGGCTGGGTGCCTCGGTACACTGGAATCCCAAAGAAGCAGGCTCTAATGCCAGCGAAGGAATGAACCTGCCAGCAAGAGCAATAAAAAGCAGGCAAAGATCAAAAGCTTCCTTCTTCCGTGCCCTTTATATAGGCTCTCAGAAGAAGGTGTGGCCCAGCTTAGAGATGGGTATTAGTGCCTCAAAAGATCTGGATTAGAGGTGTGTCTTCCCACCTCAATGCTCCAGATTAGAAGTAGATCTTCTACTTCAAATGATTTTAACTGAGCAAAATTTCCTCTTGTGTGTGCAACTGTTTTGGAGTTTTAATTAATTCCAGATGTGGTCAAGTTGAAAACCACAATAGCCATCACATCTTTGAAGAATAAATTTAGTAACTGTAGTCAGAAATAGAAAAATAGGTCTAACATGCTATTGTGATTTTTTTTTCACATCCATGTCTCTTTTTATTTCAGAATGATAAATTTATCTTACAAAATATCAGATATCTTTCTGGTTGCCTCTTTAGCTTTACGGCATGGTCTCCATGCAGCTAATAGTGGATTCCCATTTCACCCACTCCTTTGTCTAGTGCTCGGTGCCTATAAAGATGCACACATCTCTGCTCTCCAACACTAGGGAAGAATAGATCAAAAGCCTTATGCTTAAAGACCAGGTCAGCTTGCCATGTATAGCTAATGTCTCACCTGTCGCTACAGTTTGGATCCGGAATGTTTTGCAAAGTCTCATGTGTTGGAAGCTTAGTCAAATTTAGTGATGTTGAGAACCGGTCCAAACGGCACAAATGACCCTTGGTGAGAACTCTTCCCAGTCTTAGGGTTGTGTCCTTAAACGTCATAGTGGAGTTATTGACTGTCCTCCTCTTCTCTTTGCTCCCCAGGCATAGAGTGAGAGCTTCATCTCTCAACATGCTCCATACAACCCACAGCGGCAGAACCAACCCATGAAACTGTGAGCAAAAATAAGTGTCTTGCCGTGTGGTAGCACACCAGAGCTTCTTACTCCTAAGTTAGTGTCTATCCATCAGCCTTCCCCCATGGCTTCTTTCCTTGCTTCTCTATCTCAGATAACCACCGTGACCACCATTCAGTGGCATCTGCTCACTTATAGTGCCCGTGTCAGCAAGAATGTGCAATGTGTGTCTTTCTGAGCCTGGCTGGAATGTGGGGTGCAGAAGTGTGCATCACGTGTCTGTCTGAGCCTGGCTGGAATGTGGGGTGCAGATGTCTCTTCCATGTTTTGAACTCTTTTTTTTTTTTTGTCGTAGTTCAGATCTGAGAGGTCATGAAAACTTAGGAGATGTGGGGGCAGCACACAGGGGCTCTCTGGGGCCCCAGGTCAAGCCTTTGCCTCCCATCACCAGAGGACAGGCTGTACTTCCACTTCTTCTGTGACGTGCTGACACAGCTGAACCAAACCATGTGGACTGGAAACTTGGAAGCCATCAGCCAAAATAAATCTTCCTTTCTCCTCTTTGTGAATCTTTGTTGCTTTGTTTACTGAGAGTTTGCTGAATTGCACTGTAAAAGGGCAGTGGGCTAGGCAGTAACTAGGACCCTCTCTGCAGCCAGTCCTTTCCCTTCTAAAGATGATTTCCGTGGGTGTTGTGTCTCGACAGGAACCTGACACCGTTTCCTTGGCTATATAACCGGTAGACACTGGAATTTTCTGTTTCTATATAAATGTTAGGACCTTTTTCTAGTTCTTGTGAGGGATTGGTGTTTTAGTGGGGACTGCATAGTCAGTGTTGGGATTGCTGGGTCATCCCATCTTCCTCTCCCAAGAACATGGTCTACCACGCCTGTTTCGTTGTTGTTCTTTTGTTTTGTGTTTTGTTTTAAGATACACACATGTAAGATACACACATGTAAGATACACACAATGTAACCCTGGCTGGCCTGAAAATCACAGTGATTCCTCCACCTTTACCTCCTGAGTCCTGGGATTAAAGGTGTGCGCTCCTATGCCCAGGTGTGTGCTCCCATGCCCAGGTGTGTGCTTACAAGCCCAGGTGTGTGCTCCCATGCCCAGGTGTGTGCTCCCATGCCCAGGTGTGTACTCCAATGCCCAGGTGTGTGCTCCCATGACCAAGTGTGTGCTCCCATGACCAAGTGTGTGCTCCCATGACCAAGTGTGTGCTCCCATGACCAAGTGTGTGCTCCCATGACCAAGTGTGTGCTCCCATGCCCAGGTGTGTCTTACAAGCCCAGGTGTGTGCTGCCATGACCAAGTGTGTGCTCCCATGACCAAGTGTGTGCTCCCATGCCCAGGTGTGCGCTCACAAGCCCAGGTGTGTGCTCACAAGCCCAGGTGTGTGCTCCCATGCCCAGGTGTGTGCTTACAAGCCCAGGTGTGTGCTCCCATGCCCAGGTGTGCGCTTACAAGTTCAGCTTCTATTGCTTTGTTGTTATTGTTTGTTTGTTTGTTTTTTGGGGACAGGGTTGCTCTGTGTAGCTCTGGCTGTCCTGGAACTCATTCTGTAGATCAGGCTGGCTTTGAACTCAGAGACCCACCTACCTCTGATTCCCGTCTGTGTGCTGGGATTAAAAGTGTGCACTGCCATGCCTGGATTCCTTACTCTCCATTTTTTAACTTCAGGCACTTAAAACCCCTTTGAGTCTCTTGAGTCACAGCAGAAACAGGTCTTGTTAATCACCCAGCCCCTATGCTCAGCCCCCATTCGGCAGGCTCTGTACAGTGGCCTCTGTGAGCCTTCTGCTGGCTCTCCTACCATCACATGCCAGGAACCTGCGCAGCTGCAACTCAGAACCTGAAGTAAACTTGCCCACAGGCAGTGCTGAGCTCCCGAGGCTGAGCATTTATTTTCATACATTAGTCTATCGATAATTGACTATTCTATAGAGGTCTTAGGTCCACCATTCCAACTAAGTATCCCTTCCCCCAGGGGCCTTCCCTCCGCCTCACACTCCTGCAGCACTCTGTGCTTCTGTTACACTTTACTTACTTACGTTGTGTGACATTAAATCCCACCATACTTAAAATATGGGCTCCATGGGGCAGCACAACCCAGCCAGTCCTGTTGGCAGAGCTGCGGTGCACCAGCTCTGAAGTTGTGAGCAGGGGAGAGCTGCCCCCATTGTTCATCTGTGACTTGGTGGCCTAGGCAGAGAAGTGAGCCTCCCTCCCTGCCCCCACCCAACAATGCCTGAGGCAAGAGGGAGAGCTGTCCCTGGGGTCGAAAGGTCAGGAGAGTTGTCCTGGTCCTCCACCACCTGCAGCACTTGGGAGAACAGGTTCTGCTCCACGCCTGAGCGGTCCAACAGAGGCAGCCCTCTGGGCGGCAGTGTGGGCAGGTCAGTCCCAATACTGTGAGCATGGAAGAGCTGCCGTGTGGCAGAATGAGAGGGGGGTCCCCCATTGGCTGCAGCACTTGGGAGAGTGACCCCCACCTGGTTCTGAAGCTGCAGGTGTGGGAGATCTGCCCTGAGGACCTGAAAGCAGGAGAGCTGGCCCCGCCCTCACCAAAGCCAAGCCAGAGTTCACCCTGGAGCTGAAGACAGGGAAAGCTGGTGGGTTGACCAATGCTTCAACTCCCCAGGCCTAGAACCAGGGTTATGGGTTGGCTAACACCAATATCCACCCCATCTGTGTGTGATCTGCTGGGGCACAGGAAGGGCTGGTCCTGCAGACCCAAAGCTGCAGGATCTCCATGACACAGGGAAACGGCAGGATAACCAGGAGGAGTCCCAGTGGGCCCAGCACTGGTAGCTTAGCAGAAGCTAGAGGCTGCAAACCAGACCAACGTCTTGGGCAAGGAGAGATAGATGGACAAAAGGATTTACTGTGTGACTCTCTGTGTCACATTGCAGCTTCCAGACCGAGATTCCCACATCTGTCTTTTCTGTTTTCTTTCTTCTCTCACATTTTATCTGGGGGTGGGGATTTCTGCAAGGCCAGAGAGTGGTTAAGCAGGGACAGGAAATGAATGGAATCGAGACGCATGATGCGAAAGACACAATAAATAAAAAGAAAGTTTTTAAAAAAAATGAGCTCCAAAAATTCAGTTTCAAAATGTACAAAGTTATTTCATTGTGAGATTAAGGAAGTATTTGAAGTAAGTCTGCCTAGCAGCAAACTGTCTTCTAAATACTAAGCTTATACAAACAGACAAAAGCAGTTCCGGTCTCAATCAGAGAAGCCTCTTCTAACAGACACAGCGGCAAACACAGAGACTCAGGGCTGCGTAAGACACAGAAGATAACAAGTCACTCACACCAGCTCCTCACACACTTGGGCACACGGTGGAAGAGGGGGTGGGAAGACAGGCCGAAGGCTTTGGAATATTGTTGTCTAGATTCCAAGCGAGTGTCGGAATCATCAACTCCCATCAGCTGTAGCTCTCTGCCCTGCACCCACACAAGACAATCAAGGAAGGGGGAGGGGGACTATCAGCAAAGGAGAGGTTCTAGGAGAGGGAGAATCCATATCTTTAGCTGGGTGCCCTTTGATGGACCCCACCAGGCTCTAGCAGATAGTTCCGAAACCCACAATTATAGAGACGGGCCTGATTACTCTTAGTGGGGAGGGTGTGGGTGTACGGCCACAGACTGAAAGAAGTAGACAAGGGTGTGTTTGAGTGCTTTGGGAGGGAGAGGGTGGGTAAGGTTGACAGGGAGGTGGGAAGTGAAAGGGTCAATATGGAAGGTGTGCAAACGTGAGATTGTAAACACTTAGAAGTGGCTCTCAGAATTAAAGTGAAGCCTAAGGGTTTGGTTTTGTTTTGCTTTTGTTTTTTGGTTTTGTTTTAGAAAAACAGTTTATTTTCAGACAGACTGTCCTGTTTCTCAGGCTGGCCTTGACTCCCAAGCCCAGCATGCCTGTACTGAATGGAATCCAGGGCTCTGTGCACACCAGACAAGCATTCTCCCAACCAAGTACATCCCTAACCTTTGTTAAAAATGGAGGTTGGGGCTGGAGAGATGGCTCAGTGGTTAGGAGCTCACTCTGCTCTTGCAGAGGACCAGAGTTCAATTCCCAGCACCCAGGTCAGGTGACTCATAGCCACCGGCAACTCCAGCACCGAGGGTCCAGCCCCATCTTCTGGCTTCTGTAGGCACTGCACTCACTCAGACAAACATAGATGCAAATAATTTAAGTGTTAGATTTTTATCTCACCCACAGTTTGGGTAACAGATTGTTAGAAAGTTCCTGCATATCGCATACCTCATTATTATGCATCAAATGGGAGCCACAGGTTAAATTACCCATTTGTCCTCTCAAAAGAGGGATGTTAGGGGCTGAAGAGCTGTTTTATGTACTCAGCCTACTAGAGTTTCTGGGTTCTACCCCAGTGATAGAGACAGAACAAATACAAGAGCATTTGGAACCTGGTAGGAAATCCCACGTGAGATGGTAATTCTGGGTAGGAATCTAGTGTCTTGTGGCCAGCTAGTTGGCTGTCCGGTTACTGCCTACCGAGGTAACCAGAAGTGAATTAGAAGCAATCAGAAAAAAAAAAAAGGATGTTCATATCTGTTGGACACTCCTGTCCTCCAGCAGGGCTACCTGCGTCTACATGAGTTCAGCTGTGCTTGCATGCAAAGATCCCACAGCTGGGCTTGTTGACTGAGCCCTCACAGCGGCAGAGCCAGGAAAGGTCCTGGGACCCCAGCCCGCCGCCGGAGTATCCAGCCGGCTGTAATTAATTCCGCCCTAATTGCAGTGTGGCACGGGTCTGAGGCAGCCTAGAGTGTTGCCTGTGGGGAAGCCATGGTCCGTGCAGGGTGAAGACTTCCCAGCACAGCTTCTTGGACATCCCCATCTTCCAGTCGTAACCCCTCACCCATGCGCTGTAAGCCCAGTAAACTCACTGATTCCCTAATGCGGAACTCTGGTGAATCGAGCATTGGTTAGGATCTTACAGAAGGGAGATAGTCATTGCTTAGTCTCCTCCAACCCCACCCCATTCTGAGAGAAAATTCTAGAAACAATATTCTTTCTTCTTCAGTTGTTAGTCAAAAAAATTAAACTATGCACAAACACATAAGGGATAATTCTTTTTGTAAGGAGGAGAATAAGGCATATCCCCAAGGGTTGGGACCAGAAATTGATGAGTTTGGCAGGAGGCTTTGGAAGTGAGCAGCAAGAGCCGATCTGACTAATAGGAGAAGAATGTTGCACGGAACCAAGAAAAGCAACACAGTTTTTGAATTGCTCAAAAGCGAAGCAGTCTGTGACAGCTTCTGCAGCAGTCCTCTCGCGGGGACAGATTTTCCTGGGAGGGGGCACAGCAGCAAGAGAGTTAAGGACGGTCTCAGGGTCTGGAGACAAGATAGAACAGCCTTCCGACATTGCAACCCCTCAGTGCAGTTCCTCTTGTCGGGCCGACCCCAACCATAAAACTATTTCCGTTACTACTTCATAACTGTAATTTTGTTACTGTTAAAAGAGTCATAAAGTAAATATCTGTGTTTTCCAATGGTTTTAGGTGATCCCTATGAAAGGGTCGTTCAGAACCCCCCCCCCCAACGGAGTCGTGACCCACAGGTTGAGAACAGCCGAGATAAAAACTTTCTGGGGGTTACTGATTGTTGTTTAGTAGTGAAAGTAGCCATGGATCAGATAGATAGCTGCTTGAGGCAGGCCAATTCACAGATTCTCCATTTGGTCATGAAAAGCCACCTGGCCAGAGCATCCAGGCTCCTCACCCTCCAGGACCAAGTGTGAGTGTGAAATCTAACCCAGGCAGCACTGCCTGGCTGGCAGGTAGACGTGTGCCAGGAGAAATAGCTGAAATCGGGAGAGAAAATAAGCAGGGTCCTGTGCGCAAATCGGCCCTTTGAAAGTGAAGAAAGGCCCGCTGGGATTCACACTCTCCTCCGGCTATTTGGAACGTTCGCTTATTTTTCTTAGAGATGAGATCTAGGACTTGGCTGAAGCTCAGTGTCAGAGAGCTCGCATACCACGCCTGAGGCCCTGGGTTCATCCCTGGCCCAGGAGGAAGTGGGGAGAAAGGAAAGGGGGAGGGGAGGAACGGGGTGAGGGGAAGGAGTGAGGGAGCGGGAGGGGAGAGCCTCACCTTGCAAGACCCTTTTCCACTGACTCCTCTGCAGCTAGGCCTGCAGGCTTTTGCTATACCCAGCTTGAGACCGCAACTGTGGAGATAGGAGATCTTTCCGCATTCAAAGCGTGCTCAGTGGTTTTTCTGTTTAGATAATGGAATACATACTTACAGAAACGACTCAGTTCCTCAAGAGTTTGTTTTGTGATTTATCTGTGATGTCCCGTGAAGAGTGCCTCCCCCCTCCCGCGGCACCTTGGCTCCCTCCCTCTCTTCACCGAGGCTGGGTTGGTTGATTGACGGTCTTGAAAGACTGGCCTACCAGGTATTTCAGGCTAACCTTCGTGGAAACGGAGTTTCTCTGCTCCCAGCTTTTGGTATGGATCTGGTTACTAATTCAGCACCCAGCTCTAAAGCAGACCCACACGATCCCCGATGGACCCCACAGTTCAGATCGCTGACGGGACACCACACTAGGTGTTGGTAATCCTCTATGGGACTTCCAATTAAGGAGCCAGAATCCGCTGGGGCAGGCAGGCTGAGGCGAGGGGCTGAGCGGGAAGCTGGGCAGGCAGCGCAGGAGGGGCCCCGCCAGAACAAAGCATTCTTGGAATGAGAGCAGGCAGCAGCCACGAGAGCTATAATTTGAGATAAGTTGGGAAAGCAGCCAGTTTAAAAAAAAAAGTCTCCACAGATGTCTGGAAAAGTGTGAGCGGTTACTTCTTCGGGGAGAGGTGGTGGTTAAAAGCCTGGGTTTCGGGATCAGCAGGCCTGTCTGCCAATCACTCCCCGCAGTTTACCCTGTGTCTTTCTTAGGAAGACTGGCTCTGTTCTATTAGCTTCAGTTTCATCGTCCTTGGGAGTAACTATGCCCCTCGGTGTTTGGTTTTGTTTTAAAGATTTATGTCAGGCTGGAGAGAAGGCTCAGCAGCTCTTCAGAGGGCAAGAGTTCAATTCCCAGCACCCATTTGGTGGCTAACAACCAACTCTAACGCCGGTTCCTGAAGATCCAGCGCCCTCTTCCGGCCTCCTCGGGAAATGTACACACCTGGTCTATGGATATACATGTGGGCAGAACATTCACTAACACAAAGTAGAAATAAGGAAGAAGAGGGAGAGGAGGAGGGAGAGAAGGAGGAAGAGAAGGGGAGGAAGAGGAGGAGGAAGACTACTTCTATCAGGGACTGAGGAGATGGCTCAGTGGATAAAGTATTTGCACTCACGGGAAAGCCTGTGGTAGCAACAGCACACATCAGCAGCTCCAAGGCTGGAAAGTGGAGACAGGCGGTCTCCAGGGCTCATGGGCCAGCCCAGCTGAAACCTCAGTCCTGGGTTCAGTGAGGAGATTTTGCCTCAAAAAATAAAGCAACCAAGCCAGGCGGTGGCGGTGCACGCTTTCAATCCCAGCACTCAGGGAGGCAGAGGCAGGCGGATCTCTGTGAGTCTGAGGCCAACTTGGTCTACAAAGCAAGTTCCAGGACAGCCAGAGAAACACAGAGAAACCCTGTCACGAAAAACTAAAACAAACAAACAAACAAACCAAAACAAAAACAAAGTGTGGAGAGCAGTGAGATGGCTGGGCAGGTAAAGCCCTCGCCACCAAGCCTGGTGTAAAGCCCTCGCCACCAAGCCTGGTGTAAAGCCCTCGCCACCAAGCCTGGTGTAAAGCCCTCGCCACCAAGCCTGGTGTAAAGCCCTCACCACAAGCCTGGTGTAAAACCCTCGCCACCAAGCCTGGTGTAAAACCCTCGCCACAAGCCTGGTGTAAAGCCCTCACCACAAGCCTGGTGTAAAACCCTCGCCACCAAGTCTGGTGTAAAACCCTCGCCACAAGCCTGGTGTAAAACCCTCGTCACCAAGCCTGGTGTAAAGCCCTCGCCACAAGCCTGGTGCTGCAGTTCAATTCCAGGACCTGCGCAGCAGAGAGGAGAGCACCTGAAAGTTGTCCTCTGACCTCCACGTGTATTCAGTGTGTGTACATGTATGTCAGTTCCCAGCACCCATACGGAAGACGGAAGCTCACAACCATCTATAAGTCCCGTTTGGGGGACCTGAGGCGCACCATAAGAGGACGCAGTGTCCTGACTGCATGGGTGCCTCCTGAACGCTAGTGGGCAGCACTGTCATGTCCTCCTCAGTGTCCCGCATAGGGTCCTATCTATCGGTGTATGTGGGATCCCGGGACCACCTGAGGGGCTTTTTCCCTCATTGTCCTCCTTCAGGCTCTCATCCAGTGCCTATCATTTCCTGGGGGTGGCAAGGGCTATTTATATGGTGTCAAAATTTTTATCCACTTGGCAGATCTCCTGTATGAATGATCTCTGCCTTCAACTGACTCGTATTTTCAGTTGTATAGGGGCAAACTTCTCTCTAAATCTCTTAACGAATGCCTCAAGATTAGGATTTTTAAACGCCACATTTCATAGTCCCTTGAAAGCTCCTTGTGGTGCTCACAGTCGCAGTGAAGTCACCACTGTCCACCCAAGTGCTGATCTGTCCGGGACTGTTCCTTGTACCTCTTTGGTTACGGATAACCAGAGTCCCTTCCTTTCTCTACCCTTGCTGCCCCCACCAGGCTCTACCTAGACCACTGTGGTGCCTGCCTTTAAACCTCCTCTACCAGCAGGCAGGAAATGCGGATCTGAGCGTGCCTTTGTAAAAACTCTTAAAAGAGTGCCAGGAGTATATTAACGGGTGGAGGGTTTGTCTAGGATAAGTGAAGCCCTCCAAGGGATTTCCAATACCACATTAAAAACAAAGGAAACAAGCAAAAATCCCAAGGGCTCTTCCACCATTGCCCTTAACATAAATTCCAAACCCTGTAAGGAACTGCGGCCATCGCTCTCCTGGCTCCTGTCACCGTCGTGCTCGGCTCCGCAAGGCGCGCTGTGCGGCTCCATGTTCATGTATCTGTTCCCATGTATCTGTTGTTCCTCCTGTGGAGAATGCTTTCCTCACATCTGAACCTAACCCCGAATCTTGGCTCTCCTTTAAAAGTCATCGCTTCTGTTTACTCTTTGGCACCCCTCAGTCCAGTACCAACGCCTCCACCTGTCCCTGGCATGTCAATATTACAGACCAGGAACCTGCAGCCAGCTGTGACGTCTGGGAACAGAGATCTGCCTTCATCACACAGCTCAGAGCCTAATAAACAGAGGCTGCCAAATGATCATACATAAAAATGAACTTTAGGGTCGATAAGATTGCTAGGTAAAGGTACCGGCTGCCAAGCCTGATCGCCTAAGACCTTATCCTGGGAAACAGACTCCTGCCAGTTGTCCTCTGACAGCTACGTGCGCGCACACACATAAATAAGGACATTATTTTTATTTTTAAAATGTGAACTTAAGAAAACTACCATGAAACGGAAATGCATGCTGCTCTGAGAGGCTTGAGTGGTACATCATTCCTGAGGAGAACATTAGCCTAGACCTGGAGATTGAGTAGGAATTAATGCTAAGAATTGCAAGCTGGGTCCAGTAGTCCACACCTTTAAACCCAACCCTCGGGAAGCAGAGGCAGGCAGATCTCTGTGATTATGGGGCCAGCCTGGTCTGTATAGTGAGTTTCAGGACACTAGAGCTACGTAATGAGACCTTGTTGAGAAAAATCAAAAAACAACAACAACAAGAGTTTCAAAGCTTTGGGAATGTGACCCAATGCTTGGCTAGACCCTGGTTTGATCCCCAGCACATACAAATTGAGTGTGGTGTTATAATCAGCACTTAAGAGGGGGAGGCAGGACGAGGAGTAGAAATTTAAGGTCATCTTCAGTTATATAAAGAGTCTAAGGCCAACCTGGGCTACGTGAAACCCTGTCTCAAGAGCTGGAAGTAGAAAATGAGGCCCTGTCGAGACACAGGTCATAGCTCTTCGACAGGAGAGATTCAGTGAGATTAAGAACTGAAAGAGCCCGTGGAATAGTAGCTCATGAACAAGGGCAGATATGGCCAGGATTTACAAAGAGTCTGAGTCTTAGTGCCCAAAGCCATGGCTAATCAGGAGGAGAAAGGTATAGAAGCCATGATAACCAGGAAGGAGAAAGCTATAGAAACTATATAACCAGAAAAGAGAAGGTAGAGAAGCCATGGCTAACCAGGAAGGAGAAGGTATAAAAGTCGTGGCTAACCAGGAAAGAGAAGGTAGAGAAGCCACGGCTAACCAGGAAGGAGAAAGGTGGGAGGAAAGATGCCATCAAGTTTGCACCGTGATAGCTCCGTGGGGAGGGTACATGGATGGGTGGCTTAGAGGAGGTGAGGATGGTGTTTCCAGTAGCTGAGCAGGTGAGAGGTGCTGTGAGCATGTATCAGGGGACTGTACAGAAACAAGGCAAAGCCATGATGTCCAAGAGATCAATTGTCTTTGATATGGTACTATCTTTAGGGGGGAACAATTCTCTTCTCTTGTTTTCTTAAAAATCTTTTCTTTGCCTTTCCCTGACTTTGCTAGACATGGTATCACACTTGTACTAGAGGCAGAGGCAGGATGGTTACTCTGAGTTGGAGGCTAGCCTGAGCTACAAATGCAGTCCCATGCTGGCCAAGGATGTAGAGTGAGACTGTCTCAAACAACAAACAGTGTTCCTCGCTTCATCCCTCATTCCTTCTTCCTCCCGTTTGGCAGATGAGTTTGGGAGGGATCTGGAGTTGGAAGGGTTAACCTTCCTGCCTCCTCTTTAAGTGATGTGTCTGCAAGGAGGGCAGGCATATTCTTGGCTGCAAGGGGCCAAGTTGGTTCTTTTCTTTCTTTTTATTTATTCAGTGTGTTTGTCACATCCTACATCCTGATCTCATTCACTTCCCCATTGCTTCGAACCCACCCTCTGCTCCTGCAATGCCCCTCAAATAAAATAAAATTTAGGAGAAAAAAAAAAAGGAAAAAATAAAGGATCTCGTCATGGAAGCTGCAGTGTGACACAGTGAGTCACGCAGTAAACCCCTTGGTCATTGCAGGGAGTCATTGGTCTGGTTCTAGGCCTCTGGTTTCTTCCACACCATTGATGCTGGGCCCTCCCTGTGCTTAGAAAGGAAATCTTGAGCTTCGGGGGCTTTGTGCCTGACCAAGCTGCATGCCCACCATGGGTAGGAAAATCTTCCAAAAGCTGAGGTTCAAAGTTTGGACACTGATATTCCCCACACATCTCATTAATCTGGATTTCATCAGGAGCAAGTCTGACATATTGATCCCTGTTGTCACAGTGAGGGTTTCTATTGCTGTGAAGAGACACCATGACCAGGGCAATTCTTATAAAGGAAAACATTTCATGGTGGCTCAGTTACAGTTCAGAGGTGAGAAACATGGCAGCATGCAGGCAGACATGGTGCTGTGATGGAGGAAGGTCATTGGTTAAAATAAAGAAACTGCTAGGCCCATTGGATAGGCCCACCCATAGGTGGGAGGAGTAAACAGAACAGAATGCCGGGAGGAAGAGGAAGTGAGGTCAGACTCCACAGCTCTCCTCTCCGGAGCAGACGCAAGAGAGACGCCATGCTACCTGCTCCAGGGAAGACGCACGCTATGAAGCTCTGACCCAAGATGGACTTAGGCAGAATCTTCCCGGTAAGCGCACCTAGGGGCGCTACACAGATGATAAGAAATGGGCTAGTCCAGGTGCGAGAGTTAGCCTAGAAGAGGCTAGATAGAGATGGGCCAGAGCAGTGTTTAAAAGAATACAGTGTTCCGTGTAATTATTTCGGGCCATAAGCTAGCCGGAGCCAGGTGGCTGGGGTGTTTGGGGACGCAGCCTCGCCGCGCTCCCCCTATTACTACAAATGACGCCCAGACGTGTGGCTAACTAACCCCACTTACAAAACCTGAGAAGGCTTAAAAATAAGGGAGAGAGCATCTAACACAGATTTTTGCTGTTTGTTGGTGGCGTGCTGTAGAGAGATTTCCTGATTCGGCAACAGCAGCAGAAAAAACGCTGTGTCATTTCAAAGCGTGGCTTCCTGGGGCTGTGCCGCCAGTGCAAACTCTGGCTTTATGTTTGTGTTCCCGCTTGGGATCGGAAGGAGAGTGCTCTGAGACCGTGCGATGACTCAAAGCTCCCCGCCTGCTCCTGGGCAGAAGGCAGAATCAGGCTTAGGCAGGCGGAAGAGCATGGCAGATTCCTGCTGCCATACAGAGACGTGTTTTCAGACTGCGTAGTGCTCTGCGTGTCAGATTTGGATGTTACTTGGATGAAAAGAATTTCTGTGCTGCACGCTCAGTCTCAGAATTAAAGTGCTGAGTGCCGCTCCTACCTGGTGGCCCCAGAGCTAGCACAAAATGGTATGTCCTCCATTTTGAAATTTTCCTGACTCAGCAGCAGGAACAAACCTGTGTTGTTTAAAAATGCCGGCTTTCTGGGCCATCCTGCCAGGGCAAACTCTGACTGTTTGAGGCAGGAGGGCCAGCTACTGAGAGAGGACTTGAGTGTTGTCTGTTGTAGCTCGCTGGCTGGCAGGGACCTTGAAATGCTATAAACATGGCTGCAGCCTGTATTTCCGCCATGAGGCTGGAAAGCTAAGGAATGGACTGGATCTAGCTGGCAAAGCCACGCCTTTAGTCCTACTGATATTGCTTGGCAAATTAAAGGCTCTTGTGGTCAGAAAAAGAGAGATATACAGTAAAGAGAGATTCAAAGACAGAGAAAACTTCTGAATGGTTTAAAGTGTGTTAAAAATATATGCAAGCTGAAAGTTGAAGTTCTTAAAGCAAAAAACAAAAAAAGGAAGAGTTGTTGTGTGTACACACCTTTAATCCCAACACTTGGGAGGCAGAGGGAGATAGACCTCTGTGACTTCAAGGTGTGGCAGCACACGCCTTTAATCCCAGTGCCTAGAAGGCAGAGATGAACAGATCTCTGTGAGTTCAAGGTGTGGTAGCACACGCCTTTAATCCCAATGCCTGGGAGGCAGAGACAGGCGGATCTCTGAGAGTTCAAAGACAGCCTGGTCTACAGGGTTATTACAGGTCAAAGATATACGCTCAAAAAGCAAAAAGTTAACCTAGGAATGTCACAGCTGAGATTCTTAAGCGCCTAGTGATTTAAAGGCGCAAATCAAAAGTGCTCCTGGATAGTAAAAAATTGCAGATTCACAATAGGACAGATTCAGACCACTAAACGAGTCACACTGTTGGATGAATGTACGTTGGCTTGGGAGAGAGAAGAAAAAGAATATAGAGAATAAAGTTAATGGTTTAAAAAGAAAAAAGTAAAAGTAAAGTCTTTAAAGAGACAGAGTACAGATAGTTATAGATATAAATAAAAATAAGCCGCGTAAAGATGGAAAATTCACAGAGAGTCTGGATTATGTACATTGTGTTTTCTTTAAAATTTTTGACTGTGAAGGAGCTAAGTACAGAGAGACATTTCATTATATGGGCTGCCAAGTGGAACCAGAACGGATATCATGAGGGTATGATTTCAGAATTTGGGTCTAAGGATATGATGCTTTGGAGAGAGTCTTCTTTTGTTTTCACAGAGGATGAGACCCTGTTCATTTCTTCTATTCCGATTTGGTATGATGGACCACGTCCTCCTGAAGGGTTGCTGTGAACATCTTCAGAAAATTGCCTTGCTCAACTGCCAACTGAGATAAACCTGGCACACAGGTTACACCCTAAAATCATTAACGACGCCCCCATTCAGCAGGAAGCAGTTTGGAGAGAAAAAACTGCGCCCATGTTCCCAAATATAGTTTATAAATGTTCTTTTACATTTAAAGGGGGATATGATATAGATATGAATAATTTGCATTAGTATAGATTTTGCTTTATTGATAGAGATTTACGGTCAATTTTGTTATATGTATAAATGTTTCTGATGTAACTTTTACTTGATAACTGTTTTGTTATATGTAATTTTGCTAGGTTGAAGTTAAAGCCTTTCTTTTTTGTTTAAACCGAAAAAGGGGAAATGATGGAGGAAGGTCATTGGTTAAAATAAAGAAACTGCTAGGCCCATTGGATAGGCCCACCCATAGGTGGGAGGAGTAAACAGAACAGAATGCCGGGAGGAAGAGGAAGTGAGGTCAGACTCCACAGCTCTCCTCTCCGGAGCAGACGCAAGAGAGACGCCATGCTACCTGCTCCAGGGAAGACGCACGCTATGAAGCTCTGACCCAAGATGGACTTAGGCAGAATCTTCCCGGTAAGCGCACCTAGGGGCGCTACACAGATGATAAGAAATGGGCTAGTCCAGGTGCGAGAGTTAGCCTAGAAGAGGCTAGATAGAGATGGGCCAGAGCAGTGTTTAAAAGAATACAGTGTTCCGTGTAATTATTTCGGGCCATAAGCTAGCCGGAGCCAGGTGGCTGGGGTGTTTGGGGACGCAGCCTCGCCGCGATCCCCATATTACAACAGTGCTGGAGAAGGAGCCGAGAGTTCTACATCTTGATCCACTGGTGGCAGAAATAACTGTGTGCTGCACTGGGTGGAACTTGAGCGTAGAAGACCTCAAAGTCCGCCCCCACAGTGACATACTTCCTCCAAGAAGACCACAGCTACTCCAACAAGGCCATACAGCTTTTAATGCCACTCCCTATGGATGGAGCATTCAAACACACGAGTCTACGGGGGCATTTCTATTCAAACCACAACACCTATTTTCCTGGTGACTCATCCACTCCTCAGTTTATTTAGATCTCAGGTGGGGGCCGAGGGGAAAGAAATTAGTAAGAGAGCTCCTGGGTGGTTTTCCCCTCTGGGTGGATGTGGAGGTCTTCTCTTCTTCCTTTCCTTTTTCAGATGGGTCAACTGGATGTCACACCTTCAGTTCGGGGCAAGCTGAATTTGAGATAATGTTGAGGTTGGATATGGAAATGCCAAGCAGGCAATTGCGTGTGCAGGTCTGGGGCTCTAGGGATGGAGAAAGACATCTGGGAGCTGTCAGCGTGTGGATCACACCCACAGCCATGGCCGATGGCACCCAGAAGGGGCTGTGGGGAAATGCAAGGAGCTAGATCTGACCTCCGACAAACTACACCATTTGTCAGGAGAGTGAGTCTGTGAACGAAGGCCAATTGCTGTTGGAGAAGGCGTTCTAGAGGTCAAAGAGCGAGGGTTTAGAAGATGGATGGCAGGAGAGGGGGGAATACAGCGTGGTAAGGAGGGTGGGGACAGCAGGGCCCATGTCAAGAGTGGGCTAGACTGACTAGCGAAAACACATTTAGATAAGGTCCCAATGCTTTAACTATTCAATAATTTGTCGTAAGTATAAGTAACATCTCTTTTCCTTTCAGAAAAAAACCTATGTAAGGGCTACTTTTTGGTCATACTAACCCCCTGATCATACCAAAAAAATTTCTTTTTTTCCTTTCTTCTTCTTCTTCTTCTTCTTCTTCTTCTTCTTCTTCTTCTTCTTCTTCTTCTTCTTCTTCTTCTTCTTCTTCTTCTTCTCCTCCTCCTCCTCCTCCTCCTCCTCCTCCTCCTCCTCCTCCTCCTCCTCCTCCTTCTCCTTCTTCTTCGCAGGGTGGTTCAAGACAGGGTTTCTCTGTGTAGTCCTGGTTGTCCTGGGACTCCCTCTCTAGATTAGGCTGGCTTCAAACTCACACTAATCTACCTGCCTTTACCTCCTGATTGCTAGGATTAAAGGCATGCAGGACCACTGCCCAGCAGCACAATTTCTTAAACAAAGTAGAGACAGCTCCACTGTGTTTGGACACAGTCTCTGTATCTCAGGCTGGCTTCCGATTGATTCAGCAGCTGAGGGTAGCCTTGAACCCCTGATCCTCTTGCCTCCAGCTCCGGAGTGCTAGGGCAACAGACAAGTGCAGCTACATCAGCTTCACGCGGTGCTGGTGAGTGTAGCCAACCCTTGAGCACACTACCAACCTACATCCCAGCCAAGACTCATCTTTCGGGACTCCATCTCTCACTGAACTGTAAAGAGACCCGAGAGAAAAGAAGCCTCACAGCATTTTTTAGGTTAGTACCAATTATATACTCAAAGAGAGGAACGTGGCGGTGAGGAGACACGTTGTTTATCGAAGCAGGAGCCTCAGTCGCTCTTCAAGCTTGAGTTCTTGTTTGGTGTTGTAGTTAAAAACCTGATTCCACAGACCTCTTTATCAAATAATTCAAAATATTCCCCAGCTCCCTAAAACACATCTGACTTAAAAAAAAATCAGCGTTTCAACTTTGCTAAAATCTCCGTTAAATCAAGTGTGCATGCTCACAGCAGCCTGAAGGAAGGTTCCCCTTTTACCGAATTTCTAAACATCTCAGCTATTCTGCTTGTTTTAGAGGAGTTTATATGTTTAAGGGATATTAATCTTTTGTTGATAGTATATTGTAAACATCTTCTCATTTTTAAAAGCTAGGGTAATGTTACTGCAGTATTACTAATGAGCCATATGAGAACTGGAATATTTCTACAAGAAAAAACACAAGGAAAATATTCCATATATTTAATATTTTTATGAAAAGGCTTTGATAATAACCAAGTGATAATTAATAATTGTAACAGAAAAGGAAATTTTATAAGAAGAGAGAAGATAATGGGTAGATAACGAGGTGATACAGGTACAACATCCCATAGCAGTGAAAATACAGGTACAACGTCCCATAGCTCTGTGCCTTTGTCTGTTGCCAAACTAACTATGGATCATACATTAGGAACATAAAAATGTCTCTGAATTTGTCAATGAATTATGGAGGGAAGCACAGAGGGAGAAAGAGAGACCAGAAGTGACAGAAAGCCACAATATATCCATTGCAATGCCCTACTTACCTGTGTATGGTCAGAACACATAATCCAATAAAACAATGGAGTACAGACCTAAGCAGAGAACTCCCAACAGAGGAATCTAAAATGGCTGAAAGATACTGAAGGAAGTGTTAAACATCCTTAGTCATCAGAGAAATGCAAATCAAAACAACTCCGAGATTCCATCTTACACCTGTAAGAATGGCCAAGATCAAAAACACTGATGACAACGTATACTGGAGAGGTTGTGGGGAAAAGGGAACACTTCTGCATTGCTGGTGGGAGTGCAAGCTGATACAGCCCCTTTGGATGTCAGTAAAACCACTTTTGGGTATATATCCAAAGGATGCTCAATTGTGCCACAAGGATATGTGCTCAACTATGTTCATAGCAGCATTGTTTATCATAGCCAGAACCTGGAAACAACCTAAATGCCCTTTGACTGAAGAATGGATAAGGAAAATGTGGTATATTTACACAATGGAGTACTACACAGCAGAAAAAAATAATGACATTTTGAATTTTGCAAGAAAATGGATGGAGCTAGAAAACATTATTTTGAGTGAGGTAACCCAGACACAGAAAGACAATTATCACATGTACTTACTCATAGGTGGTTTTAAAACATAAAGCAAAGAAAACCAGCTTACAAACCACAATCCTAGAGAACTTAGACAACAATGAGGACCTTAAGAGAGACTTACATAGATCTAATCTACATGGAAAGTAGAAAAAGATCTCCTGAGTAAATTGGGAGCATGGGGTCCTTGGGGGAAGGGTTGAAAGGGAGAAGGGGAGAGGCAGGGAGGGGAGCAAAGAAAAATGTAGAGCTCAATAAAAATCAATTAAAAAAGAATATAATGTATAATTAAGAAATAGATTCATAGGTAGTCATCTATAATAGTCATATTAGTTAGGTTTTCTATATGTACAGATATATTTCAGTTAGATAATCTTCAGCACTTCAAAGACCTGTGGAATATGGTATTTTAAACTTTAGACTCACAAAAATATGGTAACTGTAATTCTTGCTTGATACCTATTTTGTTATATGTAATTTTACTATGTTAAAGTCAAAACTTTACTTTTTATTTAGACAGAAAAGGGGAGATGATGTGGGATGTCCTCTGTATATGTGATGCTTTTATTGGTTAATAAATAAAGCTGTTTGACCAATGGCTTAGCAGAGTAAAGCCTTGGTCTCTTCATTCCTGGCTTCCGTTCCTTGGAAATGGCTACAGGTTTGAGCTTGACCTACTGTGTAGATGGTACTGTTTACTAAGACAGGTGAGTCACAGTGGGCAACAGGCTCAGTGTAAAACTCGACAGCCCCTTTCATATTGTTTGACGTAAGGGAGGTATCAGGCCCTTTTCTGTGCTTTCACGGTGGCTTCATCATCTTGTCTGTCACGTGCCTCCTTTACAGGCTTCTTCCCTCTTGGTGTGTGAGCTCATGAGGCAGGAATTGTGCTGTTTGTGATCCAGTACTGTGGTGGTTTGAACAAGCATGGCCCCCATAGGCTCATATATTTGATGTTTAGTCACCAGGGAATGGAACTATTTGAAAGGATTAGAAGGATTAGGGGGTGTGGCCTTGTTGGAGGAAGTGTGTCACTGGGGCTCAAAGTCCATGCCAGGCACAGTGCCCTTACTTCAGTCTCTCTGTCTGCTGCTTGTGGTGGGTCAGAGATAATATTCTCAGGCATTGCTCTAGCACCGTGAGTTCCACTAGGCTGCTGCCATGATTATCATGGATTAACCCTCCTCCAAAAATGTAAACAAACCCTCAATAACCCTCTGAAACTATCAATAAGCCCCAATTAAACACTTTCCTTTGTAAGAGTCACTTTGGTTATGGTGTCTCCTCACAGCAATAGAACAGTGACTAAGGCAATTATCTATCCCCAGTGGCGTTTGTGTGTGTGCATGCATGCAAGCACGTGTGTGTGCATGTACATGTGTGTACATGCATGTGTGTATGTAAGCATGTGTGTGCATGCATGATATGTGTTTGCACGTGTACATGTATGTGCATGCATGCATGTGCAGTACAGGCTGGCTTTGAACCCATTATGTATTGAAAGATAACCTTTGGTCTCCCTCCTTTGCCTCCTGAGTGATGGGATCACAGGCATGCGTCACCATGCTCTGTTTGTGTGGCCCTGGAGCTTTACCTGGCCTTGTGCATGGCAAGCTAGCACTCTAACAATCAAGCTACATTCCCAACCATCCTTTTGTGAAACATTTGTAACTTTTTCACCCAGCTAAAGTAAATAAAAGGAAATTAAGAACAACTGAAGCATCCCTCCCTGTCAAAGAACTCCAATGTTCTACTCCTACAGCACTGAGAACAATCAGACGTCCTTCCTTCACACGGAGAAGCAACACTAGAGCAGCTTACACCGTCTTTCAGAACTGAATGTACAGGAGCAATTGGGCCACCCTTGGCTCTAAAAATCCATGGGCAATGTAAAGGAGTAGCAGATTTTTGTTTTGCCACCATAAACCAAAAAAGACACCTGCTAGCCATGAGGACTTTGCCAAACAGAAATTGTCCAAGAAAGTATACAACAATGGGGTGTTTTCTCTCAAGCAGAGCAAAATAGAGCAAGTCTGTGGTCGAAGCAAGGAAACTATTCGGCTGAATGACACCGAAGTTCCATTCATCATAGAACAAGATGAGCGTGAAGTCAATAAACCCACGTGATTTGACCAAATAGGTGAGAGTTTCCGGACTGAACCCTGGAAAAGCAGCACATACATGGGCCAAGTTTGTTTGTTGTTTCTGAACTCTTTGTAAGACAAACCCAAGACCTTGCTCTGCTTTCCAGACAGGGAAGCTTAAATCATAACAAAGAACACATGAAGGCTGACAATTGAAACAACAGAAAACCTTCCACGAAACATTGATATTCAAACAGTGAAACTATAAACTTTAGAGAAAGCTTCTCAACTGGTTCCTATGTCTTAAACAACCTTTAAATTTGAAAAAGCACCAAAATTTAGATGGTTTCCAATCTAAATTCATTTAAACTTTTAAAAATTTTATTTGTACAAGTATTTTCCCTGTGTATATGTGTGTGCATAGTATAGGTGTTTGGTACTCATGGAGGTCAGGAGAGGACATCAGATCCCATGTGGGCACTGGGAACCAAGCCCTGGTCCTCTGCCAGAGCAATGAGCTCTCTTAAGCACTGAGCTGTCTCTCCTGCCCACAAATCCAGTTTTAACAGCAAAGGGAAAGAGAGACTTACTGAGTTGTGGGTAAATGGACAGAGTTTTAACAACTTATAGACAATTGGTTTAAACTGACACATTTGCACACACAAGAGAAGGGAAATCTCACTATTGGTGGTAATGTAAATGAGTACAGCTAGGGAGAATGTTGTAGACTTTCCGTAAACAGAAAACAGGGCCTGGTTATCCTACTACCAGTTATATGTACAACGGAAATGAAATCGGAGAGACATACATGCCCATGTTTGCTGCTGTAGTATCTACACCAGCTAAGACACAAACCTAGTGCAGATGCCCATCAACAGAAGAGTGATAAAGAAAATGTGATATACGTACACAGAGGAGTATTATTCACACCCACAAAGGACGGTGCGAAGGATGAACGTCAAGAACTTCACATTACGTAAGTCAGAAATAGAAACCCCACATTTCTCCTTCACACACAGATGGATCTGAGTGTACAATGGTGAATCCCAGTGGTTGGAATAGTGGTAGAAAAGGGGGATGGACAGGGTGTTAATAAAAAGTATCAACACACAGATACACACAAGTAATGTGATGTCTTCTAGAATACTTTGTAATAAACCCTTATATTTCAGGAGTAACTAAAGAGAGGCGCTTCAAGGCACTAAGCCAAAGTACTGATCAGGAGAAGGAAATATTAATTGCCTGTGATTCAATAAATACATTTATATAAATGCTAACATTCTGTACTATACCTCATAAAACTGCCATTCCAGTATCGGAATACATTATTTTTTATTGTTTTTATCAAGCTATACATTTTTGTCCTCTCCCCTCCCTTCCTCCCTCTCCCCACCTTCCCTCACAGAGCACATTATTTTTTAGAACAAAGACTCTATCCTGTGTTAGAGGATTTGCTTCTCATTATAAAAAACATATATAATTAAATTGGTGGGCAGAAGAAGAAGGAAGACATGGTTAATAGAAAGGGAAAAGTGAGGGACGGAGAGCAAGAGAGAGGGGAGGAGGGAGGGAGGGACGGAGGGAGGGAGGGACGGAGGGAGGGAAGAAGGGAGGGAGGGAGAAAGAGGAAGGAGAGAGGGAGGGAGTTATCCGGACACCACAGGTATAATTCCGACTGCTGAGTAGAACGGACCCCTGACCGTCAAGGGGAGTTAGAACCTGCCAACGTTTCCCCATTTGTTCTTGGCTGTGAAATGACAGACACGTCTTCTCATCCCTTCTCTACACACGTCTTTTGTTCTCTCAGCAGATAATTTTTCTCTGTTTTTCCAAATACAGGGAGGAGAAATCACTACCTGAGCTCAGATTTTAGACAAGAACCAGAACTTACTGTCAAGCACTTACGTCTCTGAATATAAAGTTCCAAATCCCTGGGAAGGAAGAATCCGATTAGTTTAGCTTGATGTGTCTAGTTTTCATCCCATCTACTACGCATAAAACCCATAGAGTAAACACGGCCCTAAGAGTTTTATGCCAACTTGGCACAAGCTAGAGTCAGCTGAGACTAAAGAGCCCTGACTGAGAAACGGCCTCCCTAAGTTCTGGCTGCAGGCAAACCTGTAGAACATTTTCTTAACTTGTGATATATGTGGGAGGGCCCAGCCCATTGTGGATAGGGACATTCCTGGGTGGTGATCCTGGGTTCTATAAGAAAGCAGGCTGAGCAAGTCAAAGGGAGCAAGCCAATAAGCAACACCCCCTTCATGGCCTCTACATCAGCTCCCAGCTCCAGGTTCCTGTCCTGACTTCCTTCAGTGATGGCCTTTGATGTGGAAGTGTGAGCCAAACAAACTTTTCCTCCCCAAGTTGCTTTGGTCATGTTGTTCATCACAGCAATAGTGACCCTGACAAGGCCAAGTGTGTTCCTGTGAGGCGAGCGGGATAGCTCACTGGAGAGACACTGCCATTCTCTACAGCTTGGGTTTGACCCCCAGGACCTGCATGGTAGAACCTTCGTCTACAAGCTGTCTGTCCTCTGAACTGCTCACGGGTGTAGAGCAATACATGTAGCTCCCAATGAATAAGTAAAATTTCCTTTAAATGTTCCAAAAAAGAAGAGTTTGCCTTTGTTCATGAAAGGACAGTAGTTGTGTGTGCATAGGTGTGGTGTGTGTGCTGTGTGTGTATGTGTGGTGTGTTTTTGCGGGGAGGGGCATATTCAATGACTCTACAAACAATCTCTAAACTATCTAATATATACCATAATCCTGTCTGGTTTTAGTTCCATCTACAAAACATTCTCAAATGTATTGTTCCAATCCAGATTTTGGAGTGACTGTTACTACATATCATAAATACATATTTTGCATACACAGAGACAAGTTAAAAGAAAATTACCAAAAACTAATAACGTTATAAACTTCAGGAATATATGGACAATGTCTAAATTTTTTGTTTTTACGAAATATCTGTGTGTCCTGTAAGTTAGGCTCATCCTAAGTTAACATCCTCAACCTGTGAAGTCCACCTCAGCTGACGCATTGCAGACATTAACTAATAGTCTTGGAAGGGAAGATTATCCCTTTAACGTCACCATCCTGTGTCCCCATGGGGGAGGAGCAGGAGATCGTGCTGCATGGGGGAAGGTCACGGCATGGTGGGAGCAGGGGCTGGCATGATCTCCAGATAGACTTAGAACAGGCTCAGAACCCACGTGGTGCAGGAGTCACTAAGGCTGCGGAAGGAAACAGGCTATTGCTGGAGCCTCCAGGTGGAACCAGCCATGCCAAAGCCTTGGTAAGACTTGGACTGATTTTAACTTCCGACTGCCGAAACAGAGCTGTAGAAGACACACGTTTTGCTTTAGGCCACTGTGGATGCGGTATTATCTACAGCAGACTTGGGGCACTAACATATATACAAGCGAAATCCTGGCTTTGGGACTCAAGCTTCCTTTGTAGGGCTCGTATCAAAACTAGCGCAGAGCTTTCTCCTGCTAGTCATGCTTGTGGTGATATTGCGTTTGTGATCTAACAATAGAGCTTGCCTGAAGATGAGAGTGCAGAGTTAAGCCGCTAGTTAGCCACAGAGGCCAGGCAGTGGTGGCACACATCTTTAATCCCAGCACTAGGGAGGTGGAGACAGGAGTGATATGCCTGGGTGGAGAAGAATATAAGGTGGGAGGAGACAGGAGCTTGGAGCAGTCTGAGGTTTCAGAGAGGCAGGTTCACCCCTTTGGACTGAGCATTGGTAGAGGTAAGAACTCTCCAGCAGTTGGCTGGTCTGCTTCTCTGATCTTTCACCACTAACTCCTGTATCTGACTCCGGGCTTTTAGTATTAAAATCAATTAGAGTTTGTGCTACCCATGCTTATGAATGTGGCCTTCCAAGTCTGTGACAGTCTTTGACACCGCACTACCATGCCTGGGGGAGGAAGGACTCACGTCTAACGACTTCCTTCAGATCATCTAGCTTTAGGATGTTTTCCCAAGAGCTTTGTTGTGCGAGAAGATAAGGTAGACTCTAAGCAGGCGTGGCAGATCTGTGCGCTCCTCTAAGAGGAGGGTGTGGTGCTGCTGTGCTAGGAAACCAATGTTGAAGGGCATCTGGAAAACAACCCAGCTCTGGAGAAGCTGTGGCCTCCTACTCAGAGGAATGTGGGCTCTGCCTTCACCGAGGAAGTACCCCATGTATATATTAGGAGACATTAGGAACTGTAGTGCAGAGGAGCCCCCGGGCAATTCTGTATTGGAATGGTGTAACAGAAATGACCTGAGCTTTGAAAAGAACATTAGAGGTCAAGGATGGATGGTCAGGAAACAGTGGGGAAACAAACCATCCCGAGAGACAGTGGCCCTCAGGGTGTTCTGTAGAGTTAGTTGTTTGTCTAAGATGCCACAGTCAGTGACAGGTAGCTACTTAGGTCTTTCGTCACACGTTTGGTTGCAGTAATTTCATGCATAAAACAGTGTTGACAGGGTATCAGAGTGGTGTATGTACATACGGAGCCCAAGACCCGCCAGCTCCATTGTCACACACCCGTGTTTCCAGACACGCACTCAAACAAGAAGGCAGCAGTTCATACTACTGACCCTGGAGGTGCCAATAAATTCCCTTCATGTGATTATTTTCAAAACTGGACTTCCAAGAAAATCAAGCTATATGGATAGACAAGTATATGTAATCACACACAATACATGAGTGTGTGTGTGTGTGTGTGTGTGTGTGTGTGTGTGTGTGTGTGGTGTTGGAAATGGAACCTGGGCTTCAAGCATGCTCTACCACTGGGCCACACCCCCATGCCCCAAAAGACACTGTTACAGCACCCACAGACTGTCAGATGCTTCCCTCTATCAGGAAGCAATTGCTTGCTTTTGTGCTTGCTTTGTTCTAAAAACTGTGAGCGTGATTTTGCTGATGAAGGGATACTGGCCATTTAAATTCCCCCATTCACCTGATAATTGGATTTCCAGCCTCTAGATTTTTGTGAAGTTTAGATTGTCAAGCATTCTTAGGGTTTTTAAAGTTTTCTACACTCTTTATGGTAATTTAAACATGCGAGAAAGGATGTCATGAATATGTATGATAGGTACGAAGCAAATGAGAAGACGCACTGAGAACTAAGCTCTCACTCCTGTAACCGAGTGCCCAGCTGGTGACTATCCCAGGTGAGAAGGCATGAGAAAAGAGGCATTTCTGGGAACACATAAAACCTTGGCTTGGTTTTCCCAAACTTTTCTCATAAGATTTACCTGAAAAGCTTATAACAATAAATAACATATTATTTGATCCCCAAAATTCTACTTGCTAATCTTAGGGCGGGGCCAGAAATTTGTATTTCTGGCAGAGGATAGAGACAGACTGAGCAAATCCTCAGGCTTGACCAAGTGTATTTAAATCCATCTCCCTAGTTCATTTGTGCAAGATCTTAGTAAGCGTCTATTAATGACCTATGTTTTCTTTCTATGGCCAAGAATGACAGAACAATTCTTTACAAAGTAATCAGTGTTAAGAACCAACTGGGGGGCTTAGGAGATACTCAGTTGCTACAGAGCTTGTAGAGCAAGCGTGGAGAATATGACCCTTAGACATGCTTAAGATATAGATAGACAGACAGACAGATAGATAGATGATAGGAAGATAGATAGATAGATAGATAGATAGATAGATAGATAGATAGATAATAGATAGGTAGGTAGATGATAAGTAGGTATATATATAGATGATGGATAGATAGATAGATAGATAGATAGATAGATAGATAGATAGATAGATAGATAGATAGATAGATAGATAGATCTGAGTGTGGTGGTGTGGAGAGGCTAAAACAGGGTCCTGGCATTCGATGGCCAGCCAGCCTAGTCTACTTGGTAAGCTCCTGCCACAAGCAAAATGAAAACACAAGAAACAATATAAAGGGCAGCTCTTAGGTTCCTATTGCTGTGAAGAGACACCATGCCCGCAGCAACTCTTACAAAGGAAATATTTAATTCTGGTGGCAGCTTAGAGTTCAGAGGTTCAGTCCATTATCCTCATGGTGGGAAGAAGTGTGGCAGGGAGACATGGTGCTGGCTACATTTTGATCAGGAGGAACAGGAGGTGGACTGGGTCACACCGAGTGAAGCTTGAGCAAAAATAGACACCCCCCCCCCCCAGTGACACACTTTCTCCAACAAGGCCACACCTCCTAATGGGCACTCCTTTGGGATTATGGGAGCTAATTATATTCAAGCTACCACAGGGCACCTGAGGAATGACACCTGAAGCTGATCTCTGGTCTCCACAAACACACGAACACAGGTGAATGTCATGAGCACCTGTGCACCCAGACTCTCTCTCCTCTCTTCTCTCTTCTCTCTTCTCTCTTCTCTCTTCTCTCTTCTCTCTTCTCTCTTCTCTCTTCTCTCTTCTCTCTTCTCTCTTCTCTCTTCTCTCTTCTCTCTTCTCTCTTCTCTCTTCTCTCTTCTCTCTTCTCTCTTCTCTCTTCTCTCTTCTCTCTTCTCTCTTCTCTCTCTCTCTCTCTCTCTCTCTCTCTCTCTCCTGACTTGGAGAAACCATGTTAAATGCAGATTTTGATTCTGAAGGTTTGTATCTGACCAATGTTCCATAGTTCTAACAAGCTGTGAGGTTTAAGTACTACAATCAGGAAAGGACGTGGCCTAGGGATGGCAGGGGCTGAAGATAATTTACGGAGTTGTTGGCAGATAAGACATTTTACTCACTGGTACGCTGACATGATGGTTTAAAAAATGGCCCCCTTAGGCTCACATGTTTGAAAACTCGGTCCCTAGCTGATAAACTGGGAAGGATTAGGAGGTATGGCCTTGTTGGAAGAGCTGTGTCACCGGAGGTGGGTTTTGAAGTTTCGAGAGCCCATCCAGACCCAGATTTCTCTTTCTGCCTGCTGCCTGTGGATCAGGATGTAAAGCTCTCAGTTACTGCTCCAGCACCATGCTGTCTCCTTCTTGCTGTTGTGATCACGGACTCACCCTCTGGAACTTAAACAAGCCCCCGGTTAAATGCTGTCTTTCACGAATTTCCATAGTCATGGTGTCTCTCACAGCAATAGGACAGTGGCTAAGACAGCTGGACACTAGGCAGGCAGATGTTTGCCGGCACCTACACACCAGCATGCACATACCACATGCTAGTGAACACAGGCACGCATGTGTCTGCAGAGGCAAAGGTGAAGACAAGCCTCTGACCTTTTACTCCTATGAAATCTTTACAAAGCGACATTCTGCCAGGAATAGCATATACATTGCCGTTTATTTTGGGGTTCCCCGGACATTCAATGTCAGCCATGTTTAGCTGACGCAAATGCCTATCAGCACAGTGTTATCTGAACTAAACTGGCCCCTTTGGACTTTCGTCCCCTTCACAGGCTCTCAGGCACCGCCTGGGCTACTACTATACTATTGTGGACGTTTGAGTTGTATTGTGAGAATTCTTTCCCTAGGGAGACATAACACGTCTGCTCCTTCCTTTTATGGCCCCAACCACAAACCAAACTACAGTTCCATCTAAGCCCACCCCGGGGAACCAATGACTTCCTTGTGCTTGCTTCCTTACAGAGCATGGATGAGGGGGCATTTACAGGACTATGGGGAGCATGAAGCAAGAAATTCTTCCCCCAGCCACACAGATAGAGTCCCCCTTCCACTAACCTTCTCCAGCCTGCACCCTTCACCTCCCCAGACTCTGAGGCCTTGTGCAGTCAGGCCAGAAGTGCACACAGTGGCGGGGAGGTAGGGAAGGGAGCAGCTGGAATCTCAGATGAGGGTCTAGTGACCCTCCTCACTGCCTCCTTCCCTGAAGTCATGAGAACAGTCAGCAGGCCAGCTTGCTGGTGACCATCCCTCATATGTGGACATAGCTGATCAGATGCAAATGGCAGCTGTTTCTCCTGGAGGGCTGAGTAGTTGACCTTGGAGACAGAGCAACCTGAGTTCCTGGAGCACTTGGAGGTACACGGGGCTTCAACGTAGTCCACCATTATTTCTGACTCACAGTGTTTGCCATTTGCCCCAAATCAGACGTCGTGAGAAGGTGGAGAGAGGGTCAGTCTAGGGGCTTCTAGCGTGAGCGCCCGCCTGGTCCTCGGTTAAGCATACACGACATCTGTTCCCCACAATCCCTTTCATTATTAAAAATGATCAGGAATTGCTCCAGCAAAGGAGAAGATCAGGGCCATGCTCTGTTTCTGATTCCTTGGCTCAACTTCTTGCCCAGAACCCTGCTCACGAGTCTCCTAAAGACATTTCCAAGGACGTGAGACAGACAAGTGAGTGTACTTGAGTATAAGTTACATAAGCTGGCTTCTGCTTTCCATGGTTGTCTTCAGGGCTCATACGGTGTGAGGCTTGTCTGCTTCTGGGCACACTGGCAGGAACAGAGCTCTGTCTGCAGAGATGACCTCACCCTGGCCTCTGATCTTCTCGGACATATTGCTATCCTGGAAGTCTTGCTCAGAGGTCACCAGCAAGGCCACCAGTTCCCTGTATGGGGATTGGATGGAGTCCTGAGTCAATGTGTATTGCTGACGTGGGCACAGCCATGTTAAGGACCCCAGTGATTCAGTCCCAAGGGAATGGCCAGGCCTTCCCCTAGGCCCAGTATGAATGCTGAGTGAGTCTACAACGCTATCCACTACAGCTTCCCCTCTTGATTTCTGCATCCTGAGACTGCTCCCCCAAAGAGACCTCCCGAGGCCACCTAAACCTGCCCCCTTGTTCAGGTATATACGGTACTGCTGCCTTCTCCACTCAGGTTGGGTTTCCAGCTACAGGTGTAGTGCACATGGCCCACACAGTCCCAGCTTTTCTGTACATGTGTCTGTCAGCCTTCATGAGTCAGACCAAGTTCAGCGCCATGTGAAGGACTGCAGGACATTTTCACCCAGGTCGCCCCTCTTCAGGGACTGTCTTCATTTTCTGATGCCTGAGGAGAGCAACGTAGGGAAGCAAGAGTTTGTCTTAGTTCTGTTACAGCCGCCATAGCAGGGAAGTCATAGCTCGCGGGCAGTAGGCGCTTGAAGCAGCTGGTCATTATCACATTCACAGCCAAGAGCAGAGAGAGAACGAATAGATGCTCTCAGCTCACAGTCTCCTCTCTAACACACACTCCAAAACCCAGTCCAGGCAGTGTGCCTCCCTCTATGAGGTTCAGGTCTCCTGTACCAATTAACATAAGACAATCCCTCCCAGGCACACCCACAGGCCAGCCTGATCTAGATAATGCCTCGTTGAGATTATCTTCCCAGGTGATCCTGTATGTGTCAACTTGATAAATAAAGCCAACCATCACTGAGCTCTTCAGACAGTCCACTGAATCCCAATAACTGGTACCTCAGGAAAGACCCTTATCCTAGGACTCAAAAGAGGTGGGTTTAAATTCTACCTCTTCTACTTATTAGCCTGGTGGCTGTGGACGGTTAAATAATTTCACCATCTGTAAAATGATGTTGATAATATTTACCTCAGTATAATTATAAAAATTAGGTGAAGTAACATGTGTAAAATGTGTCCAAAGAATATCTGGCATCTTATAATAAACAGTGATAAGTGTTAGTTTCCTTCCTTGCTTTTACTTCTGACTTATGCAGACACATGCTAGAATTTTTCCCTGTCTTCCTAGGGCTGGCCTTCTGGGTACCACAGATGTGAATCACTGTAAGGACCATAGAGGCAGAATCAGTGTCAAATTTTAACAAGGATATTTGGTTTCCTACATTCTTTCTTTTCTCCTAGAGAGAAAAGCAGAAAGTGAACACAGATTATCACAGGTGTGATGTGTGATGTTCTTTTGCATATGTGTTGCTTTTATTGGTTGATGAATAAAGCTGTTCATCCACTGACTTATCTGAGTAAAGCAGGTGGGAAATTTGAACGGAGATAGAGAAAGAGAGTAGGCAGAGTTAAAGAGACGCCATGTAGCTGCTGAGGGAGAGAGACCCAAAACCTCGTCGGTAAACCACAGCCTTACCGACGATACACAGATTAATAAAAAATAAGTTAATTTAAGATATAAGAGATAGCTGGAAAGACACCTAAGCAATTGGTCAAACAGTGTTGTAATTAATACAGTTTTGGTGTGATTATCTGGTCTGGGTGACAGGGAAACAAATGAGCAGCCTCTGCCTACACAGACGCAGGGGAAAACTCAGGAAAGGGTGATATCCTAAGGGCCAATGGGAGAAAATAAACTTCACTTGTAAATGACAGTGTCTATCACAACGTCAAAAGGTCAGACAGCTCCGAGGGCTATGACCTGAGACACTGACGAGAGATCAAGCAAACCAGAGTGTTTATTGGGCTAGTGACTCAGAGGTCACGGGTGGTTTTAGCAAGCGTCCTTCAAGGGAACCCAGTAGGAGGAGTGAGTAGAAGAGGGAGGTAGACAGGACAGTATGGACCAGTGTTTTCAGATCTGACTCTTAGGGGAAGGGAAGGAGTAGACCAGTAGTTCCTGGCAGATCCTGGGTGAAAAAGTCTACTTCTCGAGATGCAACTATTCAAGGTACTATGTGTGGTGAGGAGGTTGCAGCAGAGAGGAGAAGGTTCTAGAAACCAAAGACAGAGGATAATAGGAGAGAGAAGTTCTTGAGGAGGCAGAAGAGACTGGGAGCAGAACTTAGGAGGAAATACAAGCCTTCAAAGGAGGGGGATTTTTTTTTCCCCATCAGAACAGGAAAAGGCAGGGTAGGAACACAGGTCCACTTACAGATTGAGCTTCAGGAAGTCAAGAAATGCTTCTGAGATGGCTTTTGTTTTCTCTGCCAAGCTTGAGTAGTTTATCTTCTATGAGCAAAAGGGAGAGAAAGGCAGAGAATTAGAGAGTAGAAATGAGGAAGGTAACAATGAGTAGGGTGGGAGGAGGGAAATGACCGGAGGAAGAAGAAAGGACAACGGAGCAGTGCAGAGGCCAGCTGAAGGGGGCGATGCTCCCATGTTACAGGGCTCTGGATTCCTCCGGTCATCACAGACACCTGTTTTTACAGAGTGTGACCTTTGCCCTGTCCTTACCACTATGCCTGGCAGTTGAAGGCTGAGTTCACTGAGAAAGGGAGCGAGAGATGATTGAAAGTAACCTCCACTCTGCAGCAGAGAGAGGTGTTTGTAGGACAATGGTCAAGTGTCAAGAGTCAGTACTGATGTAGTTACTAGGCTGGACTCCTTCTCGAGACCTGGCTTTTCTACACAGGTCTTTCCCAATGGCTTTTTACCTGTGTACAATGTCATAGTGCAGATTTAAAATACAGACTGTAAAAATGCTTCAGGACGAGACCTACCCTGCCAACACCTTGACTGTGACCTTCCTACCCCTGAGAACTTTAACTCTGTCTCCACTCTTTGTTGCTAAAGACACCCAGTCTGTGATCTATTTTGGTCCCCTGACATAATTAACCATTATCTCAGATTCTGTGTGTCTGAAACAGTTCATCCTCTGTCCCAATGCTCTTCAAACCAACACAAAACAAACAACCCGAACACCTGCCTTTGGCCCAGTGTCCCCCCTCAGTGGCTGAAGCTGAAAACCTGAGAGGCCTCTTCTTTCCCCCTCTCTACCTCACTGTCTTCCTCCGGTCCTTCCTCCATCCAGCAGTTACAGAAAGCTCAGTAAGAAACTAATCATATAGTCCCTCAACACTTTCAGAGGCTTCCCAGTGCCCCCATAAGGAGGTAACCCCCTGCAGCGTCCACCGAGCTCTTCATCACCATTCCTATATTATTTTTTTCCCCATAGCCCCGGACTCCTCCTGAGAACCCTGGCTCTGTCCTACCCGTTAGCTCTCTGTCTTCCTTGAATGTTTTACCCCTGAGCTTGCACTGACAGAGATGATTTATGAATCACTTGGAGCTGTGATTGTATGTGATTGCAACATGAGCCAGGCAGGAAGGTGGGAGGAACTAGATGGTTGAATGGCTGGATCTGAGGCTGGAGATGCAGCTCAATTGGTAGAGCATTCTGGGTTTAATCCTCAGCCCTCCATAAACCCGGTGTAGGGCGCACACCTGTGTTCCTAGCAATAGGCAGGTAGAGAATCAGAAATTCAGAATTGTCCTTAGCTACATAGTAAGTTGGGGGACATCCAAAAACAAGACAAAACAAAGGGTAAATCTTTCATTTAAAAGTTGCAGATACAGGTATGTGTGTGTGCCCTGGTTTCTGGCATGTGTCCACTTCACCTCTGACCATGCGGAACAGCTGGTTTTGAGTTTATGACACACCAGCTTCTGTCTAATTTGGAGGTCCATGGTGGATCTTACTCTAGGGTGTAGGTATTGTAACAGATGTCCTATTTGTGTTAGAGAAATGTATATCCCAGAGGTGAGATAAATTGGCGAGGGAGACATGACCCAAGAAAATAAATATCATATGATACATGTTTTTAAAATGGGGTCTGCCATTTGGGTCTATGCCTCCTCATAATAATTTTCCTAGGGAACTAATTAAGCCTGGGTGTCAACTTACTAGGCAATGCTAAATTTCACCAACAATTGAGCTGGAGTCCTAGAAGGTCATTAAGGTGAAATGAATAACTTAATCTCCTTCATAAAATCAGCCTGGGATTCTAATTCACACTTATCCAGGAAGAAAGGGAGAGGATGGAAGGGCTTTCACTTTGTCCGAATAAACCAATCGGTAAGTGTAATGTTAAAGCCATTATATTAGAAAATCTTTCCAAGAGATTGAATTACATCAAATTAATCCCATTTTGGCTTCTCTCTCAACCCAGGCATTTCCAGGGGCCGCTTGCTGCATTTGAGCTACGTCTGGGTTTCTGTAGCCCAAAAGCCCATCGTAAACACAGCAGGTGCTACACATGTTGGCATGAGCTTAGTACATCATGAGCAGTAATAAGATAAGCAATGACGTAGGAAAACTTTGAGAAAACACTTCAGTTGTGTGATACTATACAGTATCCATCCCGTCCTCCTTCCAAGTTCCTGACATAAAGCTCCAAAGAGCTGAGCGTCTTCCGTGTCCTAATGAGATGACTGGTGGCTGGGGTCCTTAGCATGTCTTGAGGATGATTTGGTTGCCATGGGAACACACAAATGATTAGAGGGTTGGAACTTTCAGTCCCATCTCACTACTGTATCTCTGGGGAGGGTATAGAGAGCAAAGGTTGAGCTGATAAATCAATGGCCAATGATTTAATCATTAATGCCTGCACAATAAAGTTTCCATATACAGTCAAAGGACTGGGCTATTAAACCTTCTGGAGAGCTGGACGCATTCAGGTTCCTGGAAAGTGTGATGTTCCATGCCCTGTACACGCTCCTGCCTGTGGGTCTTATTATCTTTTGTTATATCCTCCATAACAAACTGTAAGACCAAAGCATTTCTTTGAGTTCTGTGAGCTGCTTTAGTAGATAAACCAAACACAGAACGGGTCAACTGGACCCACCTTCATAGCTGGTCAATCAGAAGGGCAGGTCACCTGTACTTGAGGTCAAGACTGTCCTGTGGGGTGAAGCCCTCCACTTGAGGAATCTGATGCTGTCTCTCTCCAGGCTGATGGAGTTAGAGCTGAGCCAAACCCTGACTGTCTCCGTGCCCAGACCTTATGCTGTAGGCACGCTTTCACCTGTCTTCCTTGCTACAATTGTTTGCTGTGCCGTAAGATAATAGACGGTCAGTGGGGGGTGGCAGGAGAGAACACTGGGATTAACGAGGGTTGCTTACAGCAGTGACCACGAAACGAGCCTGTTTGACGCAAGCATCAGCCTGGAGATGTGGTCTTTCCTTCAGTGGAGATGTGGTCTTTCCTTCAGTGGAGATGTGGTCTTTCCTTCAGTGGAGATGTGGTCTTTCCTTCAGTGGAGATGTGGTCTTTCCTTCAGTGGAGATGTGGTCTTTCCTTCAGTGGAGATGTGGTCTTTCCTTCCGTGGAGATGTGGTCTTTCCTTCAGTGGAGATGTGGTCTTTCCTTCAGTGGAGATGTGGTCTTTCCTTCAGTGGAGATGTGGTCTTTCCTTCAGTGGAGATGTGGTCTTTCCTTCAGTGGAGATGTGGTCTTTCCTTCAGTGGAGATGCGGTCTTTCCTTCAGTGAAGCTGACTTTTTTCACTTCTCTGGGTACTTATGACTAAATAATGTCATGACACATTTTTTCAAAAATGTTTCCGATCTATGTGGTTTCACCATCCATCTGACTTTGGACTCTTGTACCAAGTTCAGATGACACCGTTTGGTTGACGAGGTTGACAGTGTTGCCTTGATAGTCCCCCTGGGATGGAGCCCTGCAGACATCATCCCGTTTTCTGGGACTCGATGCCTTTCTCCTGGACTCCAGCCATGTGGGCAGAATACCTTGGCCATATTTTCCTGTTTCTGCCTCTTGGGCCATACTATTTGGCTTCAGAAATTGCTGTAAAACCCTAGATGGAGTAACACAACCCTTGCCTGGGCCTTTTCAAAGTGGAGCTGTGTGTGTAGCCTCTGAAAGGGAAAACCTTCTTCCTCACAATTCACCTGTGGGCCTCAAGTTAGAGGCTAATTTTGAGATGGGGTTGTGGTTCAGTTGGTAGAACACTTAACTTTGCTCGAGATGCGTGAAGCTGCAGGTTCAGTCCCAGCACCTCGTAAAACCAAGCTCAGTGACAAAGCCTTTGACCCTAGGTGCTCTGAATAAGATTCAGGAGTTCAAGGTCAGCCTCTGTTACACAGAGATTTTTGAGGTCATTCTAAGCTATATGAAATCCAATGCAAAAAAAAAAAAAAAATAAAGATGAGGTTTTGCATTAGGCAGCCAGAAAATTCCAACTAATATTCCAGAGAAATAGTTATAATTTTGTATTTCCTTAAAGGCAAGCATATTATAATAGAAGTCATGCTTTGTTGACATGATATAAAATAATATTGAATATTATGAAGCACCAAACATCTATTATCAAGGCACAGTTTTCCAGACAACGAGGCCAGGACTGGGTGGTTTCTTCCTCCAGCTGAAAGGACTGGCCCGCCTGCTGCTGGCAGAGCCTGCAGGAGAAACATTTTGACCATCACACTAATTGTAGATTGTGTGTGTGTGTGAGTGTGTGTGAGTGTGTGTATGTGTGTGTATGAGTGTGTGTGTGTGAGAGTGTGAGTGTGTGTGTGTGAGTGTATGTGTGTGTGAGTGTGTGTGAGTGTGTGTATGTGTGAGTGTGTATGAGTAAGAGTGAGTATGATTGAGTGTATGTGTGAGAGTGTGTGTGAAAGAGTGTGAGTGTGTGTGAGTGTGCTCGTTCCCATGGCATCAGGAGCCCTGGGTCCCCTGGAACCGGAGTTGGTTGTGAGCCCCTGACCTGGCTCTGGGAATGAATGAAGTCAGTCCTCTGCAGAAACTGCTGCGCCATCTCTGCAGCCTGAGTTCTCTGTTCTGTGCTCAAACAACAGGTGTGAGCGAGGCGAGCCTCTGCTGTCCTAACTTCTGGTTTCCTTCTACCTTCCCGCTTACAGCTGAAGCTTTAGCCACGTAGAACTGCGTGCCCTCTCGGTTTCTGGTCACATTTCCTGTCTCTTAGCTCATACCTAAGGGGGAAGTCTCAACTCTAACTCTTGGCTATATAGGGTTTTTTTTTCAATATTTAATTTTTAAAGATTTATCATTTTCAAAGGTATGGTATCTTCTTATCTTCACAAAAAGAAAATGAAACTCTACCGCGCTTTCTCGTGGAGACCGCTGGAGGAAGGGCAAACCCTGAGAGGGCAGCATTAGGCTGCCTGCTTTGGCTAATTGGGCCTCTTCTCAGACATATCTCCTGCCTAATCCTGGCTCTCACCAGCGACCCTTCCTCTTTTTGATCAAGTGTTTAATTTCCTCGGAAGATTTTCTCAGATTCACCTATTACTGAGAGGATTCTCATTTTACCCTCTCCCTTTAATCACTAAATCTTACATACCCACTGTTTCAAAAAGATGTATTTCTGTTCATCTAAGTAACCCGCTCAAGGATTTGATCTTTCTTTCCTATTATTGCTAAAATGAGAATTAATTTAGAAATATCTTTTGCTAAAGAATTATCTCACAAATCAAACAGTTACAAAGAAGCAGCTCAGCTCTTAGCATCTATACTGATTTCGTCCAAAGCACAGATTGCTAAAACCATGTAAATGTCCCAAACTGATTTTGGTCATTCTTTTTTTTAACTTTCCTCTTTGAAAAAAATATGTGTGTTGTACTTTCAGTTCTTCCAAACCTTTGAAACATTCCAGTTGGGAAGAGGGAGAAGGGGAAAACATTGTGCGGGTATAGCACAGCAACAAGAAAAAAAACCTAGAAAAGATGTCAGATAACAAGGGTCAAGGCAGGGATTGCGGCCATAGGGCCAAAAGGTGGATCAGGGGTCAAGTGTGCAGTGTTCTCACCGAGGGCTGCGTTCAGTCCCCAGCACCCACACCACACAGCTCAAAACAGCCTATACCTCCAGATCCAGGGGATCTGAAGCCTTCCTCTGCCTCACCATGTATAGTCCAATAAAATAAATCTTTAAAAGAGTCTGGTCCTTAAACGGAGAAAAACTCAAAGCCATCCCATTAAAATCAGGAACACGACAAGGATGTCCACTCTCTCCATACCTCTTCAATATAGTGCTTGAAGTTCTATCAATAGCAATAGACAACATAAGGGGATCAAGGGGATTTGTATTGGAAAGGAAGAAGTTAAGCTTTCGTTATTTGCAGATGATATGATAGTATACATAAGTGACCCCAAAAACTCTACCAAAGAACTCCTACAGCTGATAAACACCTTTAGTAATGTGGCAGGATACAAGATCAACTCCAAAAAATCAGTGGCCTTCCTTTACACTAAGGATAAGGAAACAGAGAGGGAAATCAGAGAAGCATCCCTTTCACGATAGCCACAAATAGCATAAAATATCTTGGGGTAACTCTGACCAAGGAAGTGAAAGATCTATATGACAAGAACTTTAAGTCTTTGAAGAAAGAAATTGAAGAGGACACCAGAAAATGGAAGGATCTCCCCTGCTCTTGGATTGGGAGGATCAACATAGTAAAAATGGCAATTCTACCAAAAGCAATCTATAGATTCAGTGCAATCCCCATCAAATCCCATCAAAATTCTTCACAGATCTGGAGAAGACAATAATCAACTTTATATGGAAAAACAAAAAACCCAGGATAGCCAAAACAATCTTATACAATAAAGGATCGTCTGGAAGCATTACCATCCCTGACTTCAAACTCTACTACAGAGCTACAGTATTGAAAACAGCTTGGTATTGGCATAAAAACAGAGAAGTCTACCAATGGAATCGAATAGAAGACCCTGACATTAACCCACAAACCTATGAACACCTGATTTTCGATAAAGGAGCTAAAAGTATACAATGGAAAAAAGAGAGCATCTTCAACAAATTATGCTGGCAAAACTGGATGTCAACCTGTAGAAGAATGAAAATAGATCCATATCTATCACCATGCACAAAACTCAAGTCCAAATGGATTAAAGACCTCAATATCAGTCAGAACACAATGAACCTGATAGAAGAGAAAGTGGGAAGTACTCTACAACACATGGGCACAGGAGACCACTTCCTACGTATAACCCCAGCAGCACGGACATTAAGGGCCTCATTGAATAAATGGGACCTACTTAAACTGAGAAGCTTCTGTAAAGCAAAGGACACTGTCACTAAGACACAAAGGCAACCCACTGACTGGGAGAAGATCTTCACCAACCCCGCAACAGACAAAGGTCTGATCTCCAAAATATATAGAGAACTCAAGAAACTAGACTTTAAAATGCTAATTAACCCAATTATAAAATGGGGCACCGAGCTGAACAGAGAATTCTCAACAGAAGAAGTTCAAATGGCCAAAAGACACTTAAGGTCATGCTCAACTTCCTTAGCGATCAGGGAAATGCAAATCAATACAACTTTAAGATACCATCTTACACCTGTCAGAATGGCTAAAATCAAAAACACCAATGATAGCCTTTGCTGGAGAGGTTGTGGAGAAAGGGGTACCCTCATCCATTGCTGGTGGGAATGCAAACTTGTGCAACCACGTTGGAAAGCAGTGTGGCGGTTTCTCAGGAAATTCGGGATCAACCTACCCCTGGACCCAGCAATACCACTCTTGGGAATATACCCAAGAGAGACCTTATCATACAACAAAAGTATATGCTCTACTATGTTCATAGCAGCATTGTTTGTAATAGCCAGAACCTGGAAACAACCTAGATGCCCTTCAATGGAAGAATGGATGAAGAAAGTATGGAATGTATACATATTAGAGTACTACTCAGCAGTAAAAATCAAGGACTTCATGAATTTTGCATACAAATGGGTGGAAATAGAAAACACTATCCTGAGTGAGGTAAGCCAGACCCAAAAAGAGGAACATGGGATATACTCACTCATATTTGGTTTCTAGCCATAAATAAAGGACATTGAGCCCATAATTAGTAATCCTAGAGAAGCTAAATAAGGAGAACCCAAAGAAAAACATATAGACATCCTCCTGAATATTAACCTTCATCAGGTGATGAAAGGAGACAGAGACAGAGACCCACATTGGAGCACCGGACAGAAATCTCCAGGTCCAAATCAGGAGCAGAAGGAGAGAGAGCACGAGCAAGGAACTCAGGATCGCGAGGGGCGCACCCACACACTGAGACAATGGGGATGTTCTATCGGGAACTCACCAAGGCCAGCTGGCCTGGGTCTGAAAAAGCATGGGATAAAACCGGACTCGCTGAACATAGCGGACAATGAGGACTACTGAGAACTCAAGAACAATGGCATTGGGTTTTTGATCCTACTGCACGAACTGGCTTTGTGGGAGCCTAGGCAGTTTGGATGTTCACCTTACTAGACCTGGATGGAGGTGGGTGGTCCTTGGACTTCCCACAGGGCAGGGAAACCTGATTGCACTTTGGGCTGACGAGGGAGGATGACTTGATTAAGGGAGGGGGAGGGAAATGGGAGGCGGTAGTGGGGAAGAGACAGAAATCTTTAATAAATAAGTAAATTTAAAAAAAAAGAAAAAAGAAAAGAAAAGAGTCTGGTCCTTAATATCCAAATACACAGGGATTTTATTGGTTTGTTTATTTTTGTAGGCTTCTGCTTGTCTCAGCTCTGACTGTAAACTTCCACTGGCTCCCAAATCTGAGGCTGGCTGTTTATACAGTCAAGAATTTGACTTACCAAAGGAAAACTCTGGCGTTCTTCCCCGACTCCTGGGAGGGGGTGTAGTCTGTCAAACTTGTCAGAAGGGACATGGCTCAGAGGGGAGTGGATTGACTTCACCAGAAAACCCGGCCATGGGAATCAGGGTAAAGACTTAGGGGCCTGCAGTATTGCTGGAACAGGAGGCGGGCTTCAGTAGCATGGTTAGCAGTATATCAGTTAATGGTGCAGTGTAAAGAAGCCCCTGGGAGAACGCTGGACGCCGAAGCCCAGATAAACATCTGTAGTGACATTTCATTTGTATTTTAGTAAATAAAGCTTGCCTGAAGATCAGAGAGTAAAACAGCCCCACTGATCAGCCTTACAGCCAGGCAGTGGTGACACACACCTTTAATCCTAGTAGCCACACTAATTGCCATAGAAACTGGGCGGTAGTGGTGCATGCCTTTAATCCCAGCCCTAGAGAGGAATATAAAACGGGAGGAGACAGCTCTCAGTCTCAGTCTCATTCTGAGATTCCTGGAGGCAGGAGCGCCATTTCAGACTGGGGTAGAGGGAAGAGCCAGTGGCTGGCTGCTTTGCTTTTCTGACCTTCAGGCTGAACCCCAATTTCTGTCTCTGGGTTTTTATTAATCATGCTATAAACATCCCTGGTTGTCCATGTTCCATGCATGTTGTCACAGGCTGACGCTGGGAGGGTGTTATGTCCTGACTCCAAGGAGGGGGGCCATCGTAAGATGGCATCTGAAACCCTCTCTTCCCGGGGTTGATGTTTCTTCTCGCGGTAGTTCACCTTACCGTAAGCCTGACGGTGCTCTGTGAGTTCTGAGTTTCTATAATGAATTACAGAGTCTGAGAGCGGTTTGAGGAAACTGAAGTTAAAGCTGGGGAGAGGCATCTTAGGGATAATCCACTGGCCTCACTGCTAGTCGTATTTGGAAGACAAAGGAGAAGGGGAAATTAACAATATCGTTGATAGCTGATTAAATGTTATTGTCCCATGAGAAAGATGATTTGGAAGAAAGTTAAATAAGCTAATTTTAAAAATTCTACTTTATGCCGGGCGGTGGCGGCGCACGCCTTTAATCCCAGCACTCGGGAGGCAGAGGCAGGTGGATCTCTGTGAGTTCGAGGCCAGCCTGGTCTACAAGAGCTAGTTCCAGGACAGGAACCAAAAGCTACAGAGAAACCCTGTCTCGAAAAATCAAAAAAAAAATTCTCCTTTATGGGTATAGGATTTGCATTAAATAAAAAATGTATACATGTTGAACTTAGATCAATGTCTTTTGATAAATATATAAACTGGATACTTGCTATCTCCATTGAGATAAAATACTTGGTGGGGGGATATTCCCCAGAAAGTTCTCTGTGTCCCTTCTTTTCCTTATCGTACCTCTATAGCCATTGATTAGATGTTGATTATCTTGAAGATCAATTTTTATCTATTCTTGAACTTTATAAAAACAGCTTAATACGTGTAGTCTTTCGTATCAGGTATCTAAACAAAACAAAAACCCCTTTTATGGGAGCATGTATGCGACATTGTGCAGAGGCCAAAGAATGACCTTGGGTTTCAGACCCCGCCTTCCTCTTTATTTGGAGCAGTGTCTTGTTTGCTGCTATGTGCACCAGGCTAGCTGGCCGGGCAAGCTCCCGGGAATTCTGTCTCTGCCTCCTCTCCCACCATAGCAGCTCCATGAGGTTCTGGGGATTAGAACTCAGGTCCTCACGCTTGCATAGAAAGCTCTTTAACCTATGAGTCACCCCCTCAGCTCACATCTGGTGTCTTATTCAGTGCGATGTCTGAGATTCTTCTGTGCTGCTACCTTAAGTTCTTTCAACACACGAAGCCTACCGCTGTATTGATTGAAACCATTTAGTTATGCCTTTGTCTGTTGGTGGACATTTGGGAGATTTGCCACAAACATCCAAGCTCTCTTTCGCAGACAGATATCCTCGTCTACCTTCTAGTGGGGACACCCAGGAAGCAGAATAGCTGGCTCGTCGTGAAGGCTACATCTTTGCCCACTGGCATTCCTGCGTGTCTTAGTCAGGGTTGCTATTACCAAGATGAAACACCATGCCCAAGCAACTTGGGGAGGAAAGGGTTTATTTGGCTTACGACTCCGCATGGCTGTTCATCACTGAAGGAAGTCAGGGCAGGAACCTGGAGGCAGGAGCTGATGTAGAGGCCCCGGAGGGGTGCTGCTTGCTGGCCTGCTCCACACAGTTTGTTCAGGCTGCTTTCTTATAGAACCACAATGGGCTGGGTCCTACCCCATCAATTACTTATTAAGAAAATGCCCTACAGGCTCGCCTACAGTACAATGTTATGGAGGCATTTCTTAATTGAGCTTCTCTCAGGTGACTCCAGCTTGTGTCAAGTTGACATAGTCACAGGCAGCACATAGCTTTAGAGAAGTCGAGTTTGCACACAATACAAATCCACCATTCTAATGTGCAGTGCAGCAACTTTTACAACATATAGTCACATGACCCTCACTGCAGACTAGATCTAGCATATTGCTGTCCCTCCAGAGACTTCAGTGTGCTCCTTTGCAATCAGTCTGCTCTGCTCCGTGCCTGAGGAGCTACAGCCTGCCTTGCCTTCCATCCCTGCAAAGCCACCTACCTTTCCAGGGTGGTCTCTGTAGATGGAGGTCTTTCATTTCTGGCCTCTCTCATTTGCCACAAGGTTTTGAGTTTCTCGCACCATCTAATCTGCATGTCCACAACCGGGGAAGATGTAAACTTTTACCTGACATGTTAGCCTACCACACCTTCACCAGTTCTTGGCTGCAGGCTCTTTGTTCTGGAAGAAAGCAACGCTCTTTAGCAGATACTACGTCTTCATGTTTACCCAGATTCCCCAAGTCCCATGGTGGGGACTGACGGGTGCTGCACACACTCTGGGTTAAACTGAGGGACCCCAAGCCTAGAAAGTCTGGTTTAGTAACAGTGGGCAGCAACAAAACCTACTTAGTCACTGACTTAGAATAAGATCCTGTCTTTATCCAAACAGACAGCAAACAGTCACTGAGAAAGTGCAGTATCTGCCTTCCAGAGCCATTGGCGACAAGGTGTATATAACTTCTTTCCCTTTCTTTTCTTCCTTTGCTAATATTTTACTTAAGTAAAACATTGCATATATAGGTGTCTTGATCAGAGTTCTATTGCTGTGAAGACATACCATGACCACGGCAACTCTTGTTTCTTTCCTTGCCTTATAGAAAGCCAAGAGTAAATGTTCTTGCCTTGGCCCTGGTCTGAGGGAGAAGCATGTTTAGCCTCAAAGTATTGGAAGCACTAGCGGAACAAAACTGTCCATCAAGAATTTTTAGAAACCTAGCACACGAGACAACACACCTCAGATGATAAAATCTGTCTTTCCAGTTGGCTTAAGTAAACCCCAGGAACAACATTGAATCCAGAAATGCTTTTTTTTCAAGTTGGGAAACATCAGAGACTGGAATAAAGATGTGTGTACATAGGGCATATTTTATTTATCACATAAATGCTTGTGTATGACGGAATGGTAAAGCAATAATGATTACTTTGAATGGCATCAGCAAAGATGATTCCATCAGTGAGCTGTGCTGAAGAGGGCATGAAAGGCTGGACAGGACATGATACGTCCAGGCAGTACCCAGTAGCATTCCATCTGCATGAAGGACCGACTCAAAGTAAGAAGAGGGAGTGCTGCTTTCCTGTGCGGGCAGGGAGACCGAGGATCCCTGGACTGGCATTATCCATACAGAAAATGCTGTCAGAAGGACTAAGACAGGATGTAGACATGCATTAGGGGAGGACAAATCCCTTTAGTGGGAAACTAGAAGTGGAAATACTACATTAGTCAAGCGGACCAGCTGCCTTCCTCATCAAATATTCATGCTAAGATTCCTGTCAATCAGCAGGAACACCCATGGCCTGCTCAGACATACAGAAGAAGCTGTGTGGGTCACTTGGCAGATCAGAAGGCGGTTTTTGCTGTGTACAAGGACGGTAATGAGGCCAGTGTTGACGCTTATGCTACCCCTTTCTCGGCTCATCTTTGGGCAGAGCCGGCGCCTTGTAGGGCGGTGGGTGGCTGTGGTGCTCAAGCATGAATGTCCACGAAAATTAAATGTGGGTCTTGTCAAAATTTACATTTGGGACCTAGAGAGCCCTCCTAGTGGGTAAGGGCCCTTGCTACCCCAGCATAGGACCAGACAGTGCAGTTCCCAGTACCCACGTCAGGGGGCTCACAACTGCCTGCAACTCCAACTCCAGGGCATCTGACACCATATGACTTTACAGGTGCCCACACACATACACGTCACAGAGAGAGAGAGAGAGAGAGAGAGAGAGACAGAGACAGAGACAGAGACAGAGAGAGAGGAGAGAAACACATAAAAGTAAAATATACTTTGTGTTTTGTTTTGTTTTGAGACGGTCTCTCTATAGCCCCAGCTGGCCTGAAGGAATTCACTATGTAGACCAACTGGCCTGAAATTCACAGAGATCCTTCTGCATCTGCCTTCCTGGAATAAAATGCATGTTTCACCATGCACCATGCCTGGCCATATCTTTTTTTTTAAATGTAGATTTCTGAGTTTCTCTTGCTACCCCACTCTCAACCCCAAATCAGTAGGCTATGGTGAGACTTCAGGGAGTGGACAGGAGCTAACTTCTGACACACATTGCTTGCAGCCCAGTCCCTGAGACCCTGGAGTGATGAAGAGCCCAGACTTCTGTAACAGGCAGCTTTGTTGCACAACCTTGGAAGTAAAACCTAACCTTAAAATCTCCACCTGAGTGAATGGTGGACGCTGATAATGACATTCTCAGAGGTTTAGAGGGAGACGTGAATCCGAGAAACTGGGCACCGCTGTCACCTTGAGTTACAGAGGAAATAAATTACTTAACACATTGTGACTCTTTATTTCTTTGAAACAAAATCTATTGTGTCTCAGGCTGGCCCCCAACTTGCTATACAGCTGAGAATGACCTTGAACTTCTGCTCCTCCTACTTGCACCCTTCAAATGCTGGGGTAACGGGAATGTGTCATGCACCAATTTACATAGTGCTGGGGATGGAACCCAGGGCTTCTTGAAAAAAATTTTTTAAAAAAATGCCAAAAACCTAATGACTGCTCAGACATCATCAGGGACCTTAAAACTGTGGTCGTCTCCTCCCCAGTTGCTGAGAGTCTAGCAAATAGTCAGGTGGTCAAAAGGTTTAGGTTTGGCAAAGGCTGACACAGCCACATGCTTCCCACGGAGCCGCCTGTGAGGATGAGGTGTAGTAGCCTGGCCACCAGACCTCCTTTACAAAACTCTGACCTCAGGGGTTGGTGTGACCTGCCTTTCTGCCGTGTGCCTCTGTGGTAAAGCCTGCGGGGAAGCTGGCAGGTCAGGAAGCAGGACCGCGTGGAAGAAGGCAAAGTGACCCAGTTTCCCGTCCTGATCCCCATCTGGTAAGCCGAGAGGTTCTGCATATGTCAGGCCATTCCTGCCAATTTCAGTGTCCTTATCTCTGATATGAGGCTAAGCAAATATTTGTATATGGGCACTGCGGCTCAGCACTTTGCACACAGACTCCTTTCGGGTTCCCACAGGAGTGGGGATTCCACAAAACAAGAATTTTATCCTGGACTGTGAGCAAAGGGAGGTTGATATGTTTAAAGGACCCCCTTCGGGACGGTGAAGGGTAAATTGAAAGGCAATCCTGTCACAGTAAGAGACCAAGCGAGATGCCTCACAGCCTGGTTCAAGTTGTTTGGGATCCTGTGTAGCGTCCCTTTTCCCCAGAGACCTGGCAGGATCCCTCATGCCAGGATCTTATGACTTGGCGAGTTATAGGATTTCTTACGGCCGCCCTCACTAAGAAAGCCTGAGCAAAACTAAAATAATATTTCTAGACTTTACGATTGACTTTGGGAAAGGGGTGGGGAAGGGGCTCTGGCTTCTATGTCCCGCCTCAGAACATGGGGCGGGGCAGAGGAAGAAGGGCAGGAGTTAGGACGGAGACTGTATTTAGGAGCTCTTCTAAAACCGTCAGTCCGGAGTATAGATGGCCTCCAGCTCAGGATGGTTTGGCATTTTTTGACTTTACAACAATGTAAAAGCAACATGCATTCAACAGAAACCACACTTTGAATTCTAGATGATCTGGTCCCAGGCTAGCAATATGTAGCGTGATGCTCTCTCATGATGCCGGATGTAGTCTAAGTGTTCTGAGTGTGTTGAAGGCAGACTAAGCTAAGCTGCAATGTTCAGAATATTAGGTATATTCAGTGAGTTTTGGTATGATGTTTTCTATTTCTAATATATTTATTAAAACATGAAATCATCAAAATTTGAGACGCATCTAGAGTTAGCACGCATAATGCTATTCTTTAGGGAATTATTTTTCTGATGTCTTCTTCTGAGACAGGATCTCTAAGTTGCCTAGGATGGCCTCAAACTCAAAATTCTCCTGCCTCAGACTTCTGGGTGTTATGTTTAAAGGTGTGCAACATCACAGTCAGTATATTTTATCAGCTACAACTGTAATGGTTTAGATAAAATGGCACCCCAAGGGGCAGAGGGACACCGATAGACATGCCATGCAGAGAAAATGGGTACAGTTTATTTAGTGGGTTATGGAAGGGAACGGGAGAGGGAGAGGGGAAAGGGAGAGGGAAAGCAGAAGTTACATCTTCAGGAGAGAGACGGAAGAGGAAGAGTGCAGGCTGGAAGAGGCGGGAAGTCTGCTTCCCTCAGTGGAAGGGGAGGGGTTGGGAGAGGGCGGGGCTTGTCTTTTTAAGGGACAGGCTACCCAGGTGACAGACCAGACTAGCAGAAAACAGCAATGCTCAGGTTTTTTAGGTATGAAATATCCGCATATGTCATTGGGTATTGTGCCTACAATGCCTGGTCAATACTTCTTCCTTCCCCTCAAAAGTCAGCATGAATGGGGGCTTTGCGTCACCAGAAGGGCAGATTGTAGCCAGGGCAGATGGTTGTGCTGTCTACTGTCACATCTAACATGGCCTTCCCAAACTTGAGAGGCATTTCTGAACCCCCCAAGAAGCCTTTAAAAAACAAAGATTCTTACCATTCAGTTTTTGCGGGGACGCCCCCAACAGTTTTTAACATCACAGAAGAGGGGGCAGATGGGACTTTTTAGGATTTCACCATGGAAGCCGGAAGAGCACGAGGCCCGACCACTCCCAAGGGGCAGCTGACAGTTCGCTATGGCTGAGGGAGGGCGCCAGTGTTCCCACGGTACAGCCACTGATAACTGACCACGAGTAAACTATGTCCCGTTCATGCACCTGAGAGCAGCGTATTTAAACTCAGTGGTCATACGCACAAGAAAGGAAGGAAGGACCTGGGGGAAAGAGGGGTTTCTGTGGGGGAAGAAGGGATGAAACCCTCCCTTTTTCCTCCTCCTCCCTCCTCCCTCCCTCCCTCCCTCCCTCCCTCCCTCCCTCCCTCCCTCCTGCCCTTCTTCTTTCAAGTAAGCCAGGCTGACCTCAGATTCACCAAGTAGCAGAGCATGACCTTGGATTTCTGACCCTCCTTCCTCCACCTCCCGAGTGCTAGGATTACAGGTTTATGCACCAGCAAGGGTCAGATTAGGGGTTCAAGGATGCTAGGTGTGCAGCCAAAGCCTCTTCTCAACTTCCCTGTTTCCTGCTCTCTGCCCAAGGGGACCCCCCCCCCCCCCCGTGCTTATTTCCAGCTGGGCCCAGACCCAGACTGTGAGGTAGTTTTTCTGATGGTGAAATACCTCACACAGGTGCAAATTATGGTCCTTTCCTAGAATAGCTGCTCTCGGCCCTTATGGACGTCCTCAAATGTTTGTAAGGAAATTCTGTAGAGCTAGCAAACTTCATTAAATTATCCCTCTCTGGCATTCCCAAAGAACTTCCTGAGGCATATAGGCATAGCACCAAGCACAGCCTTGCTTGCTCTAAGGCATTTGGGGATAAGTAGGAAGAAGACAGAGGAACAGAAAAATAAAAGCAACGGAATACGTTATATATGTACTTACATATGACTTTAACTATGTTCAATACCTATAGCACTTGTACCTAAAAGGAAATATGTCTTTGTGTCATAACAGCTTACACAGCAGCCCTGTGAGGCAGAGGTTGCTATCTTGTCATACAGATAAAGATTCTGAACCAGGTGTGGAGGTGTATACCTTTAATCCCAGTACTCAGGAGGCAGAGGCAGAGGCAGGTGCATCTGAGTTCAAGGTCAGCCTGGTCTACAAGAAAGTTCCAAAACAACCAGGGATGCACAGAGAAACACTGTCTTAAAAAAAAAAAAGAATGGGGGCTGGAGAGATGGCTCAGTGGTTAAGAGCATTGCCTGCTATTGCAAAGGTCCCGAGTTCAATACCCAGCAACCACATGGTGGCTCAAAACCATCTGTAATGAGATCTGGTGCCCTCTTCTGGCCTGCAGGCATATATTGTATACTAAATAAATAAATATTAAAAAAACAAAAACAAAAGAAAAAAGATTCTGATATTTAGAGAACCTCAATATTTTGTCCCAGATCCAGACACAGATTTAAGAGCAGAATTAAATCTCTTTAAATGGGCTCCAAACTCCTGTTCCTTCCACAATGCCTGGTTCTACCTATGATCTTACATGATCTTCCCAGATTATCTCATCTATCTACAAAATCCCATGTCTTGAATACCCAAACTGAATTTTTACAGACCTTGTTCTTCCTACTTGGTTTAGAATCGCTCTTACTGGGGGGGGGGGGGGGGGGTCGGGCGGAGCTGAATAGGTAGAGCGGCACGGATCACGCCCAAAGCTCTGGCTTTAACATCAGCACCACAGTAAACAGGTGTGGTGCTTTAAGTCTGGAATCCCAGCACTCTGGGAAGTAGAAACAGTTTCAGGGCGTCCTTGGATTTACAGACAGATGAAGGCCAGTCTAGAAACCTTAAATCCTGTATCTCCAAAAGAAACCCGGCGCTACAGAAACCCTGGGGCAGATGTCTGCTTTTGCCACACACACACACACACACACACACACACACACACACACACGCACGCACGCACTCACGCACGCGACCTAGACTTTTTGGGACAAAGCCTAAACATTTGCCTGACTTGCCTGACTTGTAGGCGTGTGTGATTTGACACCCAGAGAGACCATGGTGGAAGAAATGCCCCCTATGCTGCAGAGGCCGTGGTCATGCCTGCCTGTAGCGACTCACTGGCTCCAAGCAGCAAGAGGAGCCAGGAGCTCTAAGCCTCTTCAGTTGGTTGTAAAAGCCTTTTATGGATCTAGTGTTTAAAGCTTATATATATAAAGGTTTTTGATGGTCGCGTCCATTGCTAGTCTTTAGTGGTTGACTATTGGGAAAACTTGCTTTGTGGAGTGCGAACTATGGCGGCTAAGCAGTGGCAGGGCGCATGCTCAAGCCTGCGCTTGCTCAAGCCTGCGCTCACCGTTCAATTCCACCTCTCCCCTCCCCGAAAATAAGCCCTGGCCCCGGTTTTTGCTTTCCAAGTTTGGCCATTGATAACCAAAATGAAAAATCATAGAAGAGAGGGGAAATTTTCCATGAGAGCAAAGGAGGGTGAATCAAACAGAAACATTAGACTGGCTTTTGCTTTTAGCAGATAATCCTCAATAATCCATGTAGAGCAAGAAAAAAAAATGCCTCCGTTATTAAATGCCCTAAGGGCCTTGCTTTTAATCCCCTTCTCTTTAAAAAAGAAAAAAAAGTTGCCTGTTTCATACACACGAAGCACTTCTTACTCTCCCCAGCTCCCTCTATCGCAACCCCTCCCCAACGCCAGAGATTCATTTATTTAAAGACTTATTTACTGTTGACCAACAGTCCATTTCTCTCTCTCTCTCTCTCTCTCTCTCTCTCTCTCTCTCTAAATATGGCCCCTTTCTGTTCTCCTGTTCTTTTAACAAGAATGAATCCCAGCCCTGTTATGGTTTAAATAAAATGCTTCAGATCTCAGAGTCGCTGCAGCCAGGGGGCGCAGGGGGCAGCAGGGCCATGAGACAGCCAGTCCTAGGCAGAGATGGTGAAGTTCCCCAAGTGGCTGCAGTGGACCACGAGGGGCAGCGAGTCCCAAAAGGAGAGGCAGAAGGATGGGCACTCCACGAGACCATGCTGCAGGTCTCCGAAGGAGGCTGGTCCTGGGCAGGGAGACACCTGGCAGGCGAGAGAAAGAGACGTGGATAGGCACGCCATGCAGAGAGAGGCGTGGGTTATGGAGGGGAAGTGGGGAAGGGGAGAAGAGCAGGGAGAGAGACAGAGAAAGAGAGAGAGACAGAGAGAGACAGAAGGGGGGAGAAAAACAAAGAGAAAAACAGAATAGGGGAAGGGGAGAAGGGAGAGACAGAAGCTGCCTCTTCAAAAGGGAGATGGGAAAGGAAGGGACTCAGGCTGGAAGCTGAAGATTAGCTTGCCTCAGCTGATGGGGGAGTGGGCGTGGCTTGTCTCTTAAAGGGACAATCCCTGCCCCCATCTACTTCTCCCTTCGATTATTTTGTGTGTAAAGCAATCCCTTTAAGCGTCCAAACATAGGCTTTGTTCCTAGCTAGCCCTAAAGCTCACACCTCCAGAAATTCCACCTTCTAAAGTGTGGCTGACCAAGATGGAGCTTCTCCTACTGGAGAAGTCTCTTCTAAAATCCTTAGGACTCTGGCTCAGCCCAGGAAGTACACTGCCAGAGGGTATGGATCCCAGGACGTCAGGGTTCCCTTCTTTCAAGCTCCTTGTAGGAATGTGGTTCAGCAGCTTTCCAGAGAAGTGACCAAAGTCCAAATTACACCATGAGGTAACGAAAGCAAGAAACAGATGACCGGTAGGGACAGGAGCTGGAAGGGAGGTCGGTATAATTTGATGATCTTAACAAATAAGTCAGTTTCCACACCAGTGTCTTTCCATGTGGGTTCCTAACTCTGACCAGTTTCCTGTGTGTGCTCAGCCAGCTCCAGTTCAGAACCCTTGGACCCCTTCCATGAGCACAGGTCACTAAGACTGGGCTTCTGGGCGGCCCATCTTACACTTCTATTACATTGGAAAGCTGTGGTTCCCATTTTCATAGTCGTAACACAGCAGAGGGCAAAGCCAAGTCATTTTAGTGATCAGCACAACCGTGTGACCCCGTTTTTCTTTCTCTAAGCATATTGAAAAATAACAGCCACCATCTACCACTGCCGTATGTAAAATAAAGAAACAGCAGGCAAATTACTTAAGAACTCAGTATTAACACTGTTTTCCCCTCTGTTATTATCTAAGAACTACTGGGGAGAATGCTAAATGTATCCAAAGACAATAGAATTTGACACATTCAAGCCCATTGAAGGAGTTGGTGTAAAACTTTAAGACAATTCTGAAGCCATGTCTGAGGTGTCTCAGCAATACTGTTCCCCTCCCCTGGGAACCAAGGACATAACAGCTACATGGGCATGTACTGAGATGTTGGGAACTTTCCATCTCCCTGAATAGGGGCAAGATAACCCTTAGGTGTTGACTCAGTTCCTGGTGTTTTGACTCAGTCCCTGGGAAAGGGGCAAAGTGATCCTCAGATGTTTCCCCCTTACCTCATCTGATCTGGCAACCACTCTCCAGCCAATTATTGGCAATAGCCCTTTGAATAAGCCTGTCATAATAGTTAAGGAATAGCCCCCAGACACCCCCCTTCCTTTTGTGGCTTTTTGCTTTAAAAATAGCCTGTACCAGCTACTGGAGGTCTTTCTGGCCTCTCAAATGCTGAAAGACTCTGTCATGACAGAATTAATAAAATCCTCATGCTTTTTTTACATCAACTGTGGTGTGAGAGATGATCTCTTGGGGCAACTCCTCCTCAGTGATTGGACTCTGGGGTCCAACAGAGGAAGTAAGGATTAATTGAGAGAGGCTCTTTCTGGGAGAGGAATGGATCTGTCAGGAGGGTGCTTGAGCTTAGCCCTGAACACAAGGTTTTACTATTTCCTAGTCAGTTCTCAGGAAAGGGACAACAGTAGACGAGGCACTGGACGGGGGAGCATTGCTGGGCACTGCTATAGCAAGCCGGGTGGACCTCACAGACAGGAATTAGAGAGGTTATGGAACTTGAGGATCACAGCCCATGATCAGTGTTTGGTCACCCGTCCTCACAAGCCAATTGAAACAGTCAAATTAGTGACAGCAGAGAAAAGGGGATGCATTCAATATGGTCACGTTGGGAAGAAAGACAAGTAGATTCAGTGAACCCCCAAGTCCATCTACAGTGTGCCGGAGTGAGGTTACAGCTTAAACAGAGGACTGTCTTAGCTAGGATTTCCATTGCTGTGATGAAACACCATGACCAAAGCAACCAGGGAAGGAAAGGTTTATTTGACTTACACCTCCACATCACGGTTCATCAGAGGAAGTCAGGACAGGAACTCATGCAGGGTAGGAGGATCCTGGAGCCAGGAGCTGATATGGAGGTCACGAAGGGTGCTTTTACTGGCTTGCTCTCCATGACTTGCTCAGCCTGCTTTTTCACAGAACCCAGAACCAGCAGCTGGGTGTCTTTCCCTTCTCCCAGCATGAGGCATTTTCTCAATGGAGACTGCCTTCTCTCTGATGATTTTAGCTTGTGTCAAGGTGACATAAAACCATCCATACAACTGACCCCTTGACCACTTGACACACAAACACATGACTTTTCCATTAGAACCTTTCCTTTCACATTATATCCAAGTTGACCCATTAATATTAATATCACAATATAAAACATAAGTAACTTTAAAAGTACCACAGTCCTTGCAAATTCAAACATATTAAAAGCCCAGTCTCTTTAAAATATACAATTTCTTTTTAAAAATTCAATTTTTTAAAAGTTCAAACTACTTCAGCTGTGAACTCCTGTAAAAGTCAGAATAATTTAAGTATTTTCTTACTTCAGGAGGGTAGAACCAGGGTGCATTCACAATCTGAACAAAGCAAAACTAACTCCAATAGTGTAAATAACTCAGTGTCCCACATCTGAGATTCGCTGGTGACCTCTGGGCTCCTCCAAAGGGCTGGACTCACTTCTCTGGCTCCACCCGCTCAGCACACAGCTTGTCCTCTAGGCCCAGGATGCTCCACTCCACTGCTGCTGTTCTTGGTGGCCACACCATGGTGCTGGCATCTCCAAAATGCTGGGCTCCCTGCTGCAACTGAGCTGCACTTTCACCGATAGCCTCTCCTGGGCTCTCTTCATGGTACCCCTTCCACCCTGTGCTAGGACTAAGGATATTCACATTTAAGCAGCTCATCATTGACTCATCATTGTCTGGGTTTTTGTCTCATCTTGTACAGCAACTGGACAACTTGTTAGAATCGTGTGAAAGTTCTTCGTAGGAGCCAAGTTTGTCCTCTAAATGGTGTCTTTCCCTTCTCCCAGCATGAGATTCCTAGGGAAATTTCCTTTTCTTTGGGGTCCCTTGTTTCAATAGTCTGATAGATTAATTGCCACAGAGCCTTTTTAGAGTATCTTCATTTCTGCTGAACCTGCTACAAGGAAAACGTCACAGTAAGGATCATGTTTCTTCACCATGTACAAGAGGTTTTGTTGCTGTATGTAAATGCCCAGGAGAAACAACTTAAAAGGCATGTGCTGGCTAGTTTTATGTCAAATTAACACAAACTAGTGTCATCTAAGAGGAGGGACCCTAAATTCAGAAAATGTCCCCATAAAATCCGGCTGCAGCAGGCCATGGTGTACAAGCCAGTAAACAGCTCCTGCCTCCAGGTCCTGCCCTGATTCCTTCAAGGATGAACAGTGATGTGGAAGCATAAACCAAATAAACCCTTTTGGTCCACATTGCTCATGGTTATGGTATTTTTATTTTTTATCACAAAAATAGAAACCCCAACTGAGAAAAACAAAAACCCTGGTACCAGTATTGTGGGTTATCACTGTGACAGACCGGAACGTGTTATTTTGGGGAAGGCTGTGGAAGGATTTTTGAATTTTGGACTTTAAAAGTGTTGAGTGTTGAGAGGTCAAAAGGAGATTCTGTAGGACCTTGGAAGATAAGACCGAGAGCATTGCAGATGATAAAGGCCTGGCTCGTGGAGCTGCAGATGTTGGAGGCCTGGCTCGTGGAGCTGCAGTTGGTGGAGGCCTGGCTCGTGGAGCTGCCGATGTTGGAGGCCTGGCTCGTGGAGCTGCAGATGTTGGAGGCGTGGCTCGTGGAGCTGCCGATGTTGGAGGCCTGGCTCGTGGAGCTGCCGATGTTGGAGGCCTGGCTCGTGGAGCTGCCGATGTTGGAGGCCTGGCTCGTGGAGCTGCCGATGTTGGAGGCCTGGCTCGTGGAGCTGCCGATGTTGGAGGCCTGGCTCGTGGAGCTGCCGATGTTGGAGGCCTGGCTCGTGGAGCTGCCGATGTTGGAGGCCTGGCTCGTGGAGCTGCCGATGTTGAAGGCCTGGCTCGTCTAGCTGCCGATGTTGAAGGCCTGGGTCGTGGAGCTGTGGATGATGGAGGCCTGGCTCGTCTAGCTGCCGATGGTTGAGGCCTGGCTCATGGAGCTGCCGATGTTGGAGGCCTGGCTCGTCTAGCTGCAGATGTTGGAGGCCTGGCTCGTGGAGCTGCAGATGTTGGAGGCCTGGCTCGTGGAGCTGCAGATGTTGAAGGCCTGGCTCGTGGAGCTGCAGATGTTGAAGGCCTGGCTCGTCGAGCTGCCGATGATGGAGGCCTGGCTCGTCTAGCTGCAAATGTTCGAGGCCTGGCTCGTGGAGCTGCGGATGATGGGAGGCCTGGCTCGTGGAGCTGCAGATGTTGGGGGCCTAGCTCGTGGAGCTGCCGATGTTCGATGCCTGGCTCGTGGAGCTGCCGATGTTCGATGCCTGGCTCGTGGAGCTGCAGATGTTGGAGGCCTGGCTCGTGGAGCTGCAGATGTTGGGGGCGTGGCTCGTGGAGCTGCAGATGTTGGAGGCGTGGCTCGTCGAGCTGCAGATGTTGGAGGCCTGGCTCGTCGAGCTGCAGATGTTGGAGGCGTGGCTCGTCGAGCTGCAGATGTTGGAGGCCTGGCTCTTGGAGCTGCAGATGTTGGGGGCCTGGCTCGTCTAGCTGCCGATGTTGGAGGCCTGGCTCATGGAGCTGCCGATGTTGGGGGCCTGGCTCGTGGAGCTGCCGATGTTGGAGGCCTGGCTCGTGGAGCTGCAGATGTTGGAGGCCTGGCTCATGGAGCTGCAGATGTTGGAGGCCTGGCTCGTGGAGCTGCAGATGTTGGAGGCCTGGCTCGTGGAGCTGCAGATGTTGGAGGCGTGGCTCGTGGAGGTGCCGATGTTGGGGGCCTGGCTCGTGGAGCTGCAGATGTTGGAGGCGTGGCTCGTGGAGGTGCCGATGTTGGGGGCCTGGCTCGTGGAGCTGCAGATGTTGGGGGCCTGGCTCGTGGAGCTGCAGATGTTGGGGGCCTGGCTCGTGGAGCTGCCGATGTTGGGGGCCTGGCTCGTGGAGCTGCCGATGTTGGGGGCCTGGCTCGTGGAGCTGCCGATGTTGGGGGCCTGGCTCGTGGAGCTGCCGATGTTGGGGGCCTGGCTCGTGGAGCTGCAGATGTTGGAGGCCTGGCTCGTGGAGCTGCAGATGTTGGGGGCCTGGCTCGTGGAGCTGCCGATGTTGGGGGCCTGGCTCGTGGAGCTGCAGAAGTTGGGGGCCTGGCTCGTGGAGCTGCAGATGTTGGAGGCCTGGCTCGTGGAGCTGCCGATGTTGGAGGCCTGGCTCGTGGAGCTGCAGATGTTGGGGGCCTGGCTCGTGGAGCTGCAGATGTTGGGGGCCTGGCTCGTCTAGCTGCCGATGTTGGAGGCCTGGCTCGTGGAGCTGCAGATGTTGGGGGCCTAGCTCGTGGAGCTGCAGATGTTGGGGGCCTGGCTCGTCTAGCTGCCGATGTTGGAGGCCTGGCTCGTGGAGCTGCAGATGTTGGAGGCCTGGCTCGTGGAGCTGCCGATGTTGGAGGCCTGGCTCGTGGAGCTGCAGATGTTGGAGGCGTGGCTCGTCGAGCTGCAGATGTTGGAGGCCTGGCTCGTGGAGCTGCAGATGTTGGAGGCGTGGCTCATGGAGCTGCAGATGTTGGAGGCCTGGCTCGTGGAGCTGCCGATGTTGGAGGCCTGGCTCGTGGAGCTGCTGATGTTGGGGGCCTGGCTCGTGGAGCTGCAGATGTTGGAGGCCTGGCTCGTCTAGCTGCAGATGTTGGAGGCCTGGCTCGTGGAGCTGCAGATGTTGGAGGCGTGGCTCGTGGAGCTGCAGATGTTGGAGGCGTGGCTCGTGGAGCTGCAGATGTTGGAGGCCTGGCTCGTGGAGCTGCAGAGGGAAGCAAAGACACTTTCAGGACATTTGCACGAAGAATCTGTGTCTGGTCAGATGGAGCTGAGGATTCAGCTGTAATTAAGAAGAGACCAAGTAGCTGGGCAGTGGTGGTGCACACCTCTAATCCCATCATTCAGGAAGCAGAGGCAGGTAGATCTCTGAGTTCGAAACCAGTCTACTCTACAGAGCGAGTTCTAGGACAACACAAGATAAACTCTCCCTCAACAAACAGCAACAACAACAAAAATTTAAAAGACCAAGTGAAATCTTCTGGAAAATATATCCTGACAGCACAGAAGCTCTGTTCCAGGGGTGGCAGTCAAACTGGGTGGTGTCAGAGTCACCCAGGTGAAAGGCATGAAGGGGTCATGGAGAGCAGCTGAGATTTGGCTCTGTGTAACAGGATCGGAGTCACTAAAGAGAACCCAGGAGCCGCAGACGAAAGTGCAGCTCAGTTGTAGCAAAGACCGCAGCATTTTGGTGGTGCCAATACCGTGAGACAACCGCCAAGGATAGCAGCAATGGTGGTGTGAAGCCAGCAGAGCCTAGAAGACAGCTGTCTGTGCTGTGGAGGGCAGAGCCAGAGAAGTGACCCAAGGCCTTTGGAGAGCCCAGAAGCTTGCGAGTGCATCCCAGACGTTGGCTATTGAATTGTTTACACGATTAGAACTTGGTTTTGTTTTGTTTAGATTGTGACTGCACCCTGGTTCTTCCTTCTTAAAATAATAAACTGTTTATTTAGTTTATTCTTGATTTTACAGGATCCTACAGCTGACTTTGTGCTTACAACAAGATTTTGGAATTATACAGAGGCTTTGGATTTTAAAAGAGATTGGTTATTTTAAAGAGACTGAAGTTTAAATGTTTAAAAGTTTAAAGTCCACAGGACTCTTAAATTTTGGAACGATTATATTATATGCTGATGTGTGATCTTGAGGATGAACAGAAAAGGAAAGGTTATGGCTTAACCGTGAGGTGTTTGTGTGTCAAATTGATGAGGGGTCTAAGACAGGAAGGCAGGAAGGAAAGGGCTGCTCTGGTTTCTGGAAGTCAAAACAGGATAGCAAGATGGTGTGGGAGAGTCAGCTCACCTCGTGACAGCCAAGAAACAGAAGAAGGGATGGAGAACAAGATAGATCTTTCTAGAGGGTTCACCCCTCCATCAGGTAGTCTACTTCCTCTCGATAGACCCGGCCTCCAGACATTTCTACAACCTCATAAAAGGGCACACTAGCTGAGGACCAAGTGTTCTTGAAGCTCTGGTGCCCGTATGTTTGTGTGTGTGTGTGTGGTGGGGTAGGGGGTGTTGCTGTGTGAGACTTTCCCTAGGGAGATGAGAACTGTCTGCTCACTCTGGATAGGAATCCAACAACCATCAGGATAACAACTTTGCCAAAGTCTGAGGTGGTGAACTAGTGAGTTTATCGGGGTCACTCATAGGAGTGTGGGTGAAGGGTTAATGGCAGGGACATGGATGGCTTCAAAGGCAGCTATACTATCAGAGCCCACCCCAGCATGGGAGCCCTCTCCACAACCTGCAAAGCAGCACTAAGAAACTGAGAGTCTCCATCTGTCCGCAGGTCAGTGCTTCTGTGACCCTGAGGAGGGTTTGTATAAACACATGATTCTGACTCTCCTAGACTCAGGAGTGTCATGAGTCCCCCTTATTCTCGAGGAGGAGCGTTCCAGTTGGGAGGGAATTATTGCACTATAGGAGTAGGTCATGTTAAAGCCAAGACAGCTCTACCATGTTTATTATGCCACAGTCCTACAGGGTGGAGACCTGTTTGGCAGAATATGTACGCTGAAGCGAAGGGTGTTTGTCTAAAATCACAAATGCCTAGATTTGAACCAAAATATTTGCTGGTCAGATGCAAGAACCCCTGCATCGCATCAATCTTTTCTCTTGAGTGAACTCACACAAAACTATCCGTCTGAGCACTTTGTGTCCAGCACTTCAAGAGCGGCAAGGAGCACTTCCAGGAAGTCTGCTCGCTGCCCCTTCTGTCCTGGATGCAACGGTTCTCCTCTGTGCCCGTGCAAGGCCGGCGAACATAACCAGAACATGAAAAGGACAGTCTACAACGCCGTCAAGACAACCACAGCGGTACTCTCCTCAAAAGTCAGAGCAAGCGGTATTAGTGGTAAATTCTACACACACACCCCCACCTACTTATATAGGAAAGCAGGTGTGGGGAAAAGGCACATGTCTGAGCATGCTCAGTGCAAGATCACAACACAGGTATTCAAAAAAGAAGGCAGACATAGTCCTTGAAAGTTTCTCCAAAGAGAAACAAATGAACAGCTTTGGATCCATGGTAATCGTAGTTGTAATTAGCGAGGCCCACGATAGTCCGGAATAAAAGATAACGGTATTTATTCGGGAAAAAACTCACAATAAAGTGGAGCCGTAGTCCTCTGTGGGTGCTGGAAGCTGCGACAGAACTCTGACCACCACCCACGAGAGCAAGCATGCTTCCTGTCTGTGCTTATTAGTCCACAGGGACCGCAGACCACGCCCTAATGCGCCGGTACCAAAAGGCTATCGGCTGAATGAATTCCCACAATAGTTAATCATCTTTTGTTTTTAAATTATTTGTCTTGTGCGTGTTCCTCTCTCTCTCCTTTCCTCTCCTCTCCCCCCTCTCTCCTCTCCTCCTCCTCTTCCTCCTCCTCCTTCTTCTCTCTCTCTCTCTCTCTCTCTCTCTCTCTCTCTCTCTCTCCTTTCCTCTCCTCTTCCCCCCCCCCCCTCTCTCTCTCTGTGTGTGTGTTTCCATCAAACTCAAGTTTTCCAGCTTGATGGCCGGAATTTCTACCAGCTGAGCCATCTGCCCAGCACGTGTTAACAATCTTCTAAAGAGGAAGCAGTTTTCTCCCCTGAAAGTATAGAAGTTTATCCCTGAAAGTTACTGCCTGGTTTAGCCACCAGCACTATGAATGTCACGCTGTCAGAAACATTGTGCTTGACATTGGAAAACAGAGGAGCAGGAAGGTCACCCTCACCTCTCCCTCGCCTCCCTGTCTAAGCACACCATAAAGGAAGCTTGCCCTTCCTCTGAAAGCTGTAAGACCTGGCGGTGGTCCCTGCTCCCCCCACTTGAAGGCAAGGAACACTGTACAGGGATGCAGAGAGAGTTAAAAAAGATCTTGCCTGGTTTCCTCCCGTTTATTGCCGTGCCCACGTTCTCTGGGTTCAGTTTCACTTTCTATCACTGCCCACCTCTTTCACAAACATAATCGTGAAAATACCCAAGTTTCTTTGTTTCTTTTGGCTGACCCCCCTCCCCGCACTGTGGCGCTGGGACTGAATTCAGGGTTTCCTACCCACCAGGCCTCTGTTCCTCCGGTCTTCATGTCCCAGGATTCTCATGCTGTGAGGAGCTTCCCTTGGTAAGTTTGCACGCTTTCCCCTTGCTCCTCTGCCTTTTGCTATATAAACACCCCAGCTACGAACCCAGGAGATTTTCATTCCGTCACACCTGAAACAAACTATCTTTTCTTTCTGAAATAGATTCTCTCACCCTCTCAGTGACTTGGTCTTTTTAATTTGCTTATTTATCTTGGTTTCAGTCTTCTATTAAGTGTGGCTGAGCATTGTCTCTCCAGTCCCAGCTAGGAGAAATAGGACAGCAACCTACATGAGTAAGAGAACATGTTCTTAGCAGCCACATTTAAAAAAGCTTTTAAAAGTGAAATTAAAGTTGAGCAACACCTTGAAATACTGTTGTTTGGATTTGTTGTTGTTTGGGGCTGTCTTTCTTTGTTCATTTGAGACTGGGTTGCACATAGCCCAGGCTGGCCCCAAACCTGCCACGTACCTCAGGATTACTTTGAATTTCTGGTCTAGGGTGTGTGCGTATGTATGCGTGTGTGTAGGTTAGAGGTCAGCGTGAGGAGTTGGTTCTTACTCTTTTTTTATTTTCTCTTTGGAGACAGAGTCTCTCTTAGTTGTACTGAAACTCACTGTGTAGACCAGGCTGTTCCTGAACTCACAGAGATCCTCCTGCCTCCGTCTGTTCTGGGGTCTGAACTCAGGCTGCCAGGCTCGTGCAGCAGGCACTTAACCTGCTGGGTCATCTTTGGTAACCAAAGCCAAAATCATAAATGCAATATTTTCTTTCTTTTTGTACTAAGTCTTGCAAGCCAGACTTCCTATGTTTCAAGAGGTCAGCACACATAAGCAAACAGTGGTCATACTACATGGGTCTACACAAGGGAATGACAGAAACATTTGATAACACAAGTGGAGAGATATTTGACCAAGTTAATGCAGGGTTTCGGAGGATTACTTAGATGTAGGCTTTGGCTCCTCAGCCACTTGGACCATTGTGCCTCGTGTCCCTAGGTTCCACTGGAGCTAACGGTGGGACATCCTACACGTGGAGCAGTGGCCCCCACACACAGAAGAACTCTGCCCAGCCCAGCTTGAGGGACTCTTTCCTGGGTCTGTTTGCACAACATCTCCAGGTATTTCCAGTTATCTCAAAGGGGTGCCGTGAAGTTTACAACAGAGAACGTAATTTAAATTCTTGGACAGATAAAAGGTAATTATCGCCCGTGCCTCATAGTACAGGAGAAGGGCACATTGGGAAACCCCGAAAACAATGGGCTGATGTTGTAATTCCTGAAAGGCTGCAAATCCAATCAAAAGTTAATGTAACAAAGGTGAGAACGACATCATGGGAAAACACTGAACTAGAGGTTAGTGGGTGCGGTTTTTTTCTTGACCTGCTTCCCAAATGGCTTATCTATTCAGTTGGGCCCAAGGGACAACACACACTCTTCCCTATGTTAAAATTTTTACTTTGCCCCTTTAGTTTGCTATAATGTTATTTTCGTTCATTGGCTCTAAAATAACCACACTAGTAGTCTATGTTTTCCCTGGGACTTACTTACTCATTGTTTTCAAGCATTCCTGGAGTCCTCCCTGTTTAGGGACTGGTCGGGGAGGAACTGGAAACGTGCTTCTATGTCGTGGGTGAAGTGGGAACAAGCGTGTGCGTGGTGAAGGTGTGAGAGCCAAAAGACGGCTCTGCCCGACAGGTTAGAGACCCCAGCTAAAGAACCACAGAGTCAGCGCTGGGGCTGGCCACTGAAAACCAGTCTGGGTGGACAGGGTCTGATGGTGACATCCCGTGATCCAGTCAGAAGGCAGAGGACTCTGACATCACAGAGGCTGAGCTGAGAGAGCTAAGGTTTTACCCTTTTGCAAATTCAAACCTCAGTTCCTGTCTCAGGAGTGTGTGGCTGAACTGAATTCTTGGAAGGTACCGAGACAGGCAGGGGAGGACAGGCCCTGGGTAAGAAACACCCTTTAGTGACTAACACATTCTCCCCTGAAGCTGGCCTTTACATTCATAGTCATTTCTGGGACAACTTGGACACCTTCTATCCCTTCATTTGGTCATAAAATGATGCAGCATCCCTATGAACTCTGATGTGTAGATAGGATGTCCACACCCAAGGGACAGGGTAGAAAACAGCTGTGACCTGCCTATAGCAGGTTCCATCTCAGTGGTGAGATAACCATGGGAGTTGGAGGTGACTCCCTGGACTGTACTTTGGGGCTCAACACTTACAGGGCTGTACTGTACAACCCACATCTCCCCTGGATCCTCAGAAGTATTTAAGAAGGCTTTCTTTTTAAATTTTTTAGATTTCTTTTAATTTTATGTGTACGACTGCCTGAATGGATGTATGTATATCATGTATACACAGTGCCCGTGGAGGTCAGAAGAAGGTGTTGGATTTCTGAGAACTGGAGTTCTAGATGGTTGTGAGTCACCGTGTGGCTGCCAAGAACCAAACCCAAGTCCTCTGAAAGAGCAACAGGTGCTCTTAACTATTGAGCAATCTCTACGGCCTTCCAGGAAGACTTTTGGCCATAGTTTTATCTGGATTTGAGGGCCAGACAGACCCCTGTCACAACTGGAATAAAAACATGACTGGGTGTGTTTCCTCAAAGCCTTCACGTGTGTGAGTGGGTGACAGTAAGGGAGGGGAGGCCGTCAGAATTCCCTCAGGGAGGCCAGGAAGCCCCACACACCCATGTTTCCTGATCTTGAATCAGCTTTATTGGGACTGTCATTCAATCATGGGAGAGTCTGTGCTCTAGAGAGAGGTCCAGAGATGAGAGGGAAAATGCAGACAGACCCACGGTGTCTTCCTACTGCTGTTCTGACTGACTCTCAGCAGCTGGACGGCCCAACCCAGACTCAAACGCCACTTTGACTAAGTCTGGGCAATGCAGACAAGATCTTCGCTTGGTCAGCCCATCCCTGTGAATTGCCTCCAGTTTCATCCCCCTGCCTTACTCAGGGCTATAGACAGCACCCCACAGGTAGAGGAGGCTCCATCGCTGTAGCTAGCACCCCACAGATAGAGGAGGTTTCATCTCTATAGCCAGCACCCCCCAGGCAGAGGAGGCTCCATCGCTGTAGCTAGCACCCCACAGATAGAGGAGGTTACCCTACAGATAACCATTGCTGTTGGCTGAGGGGATGGAACTCCACTGTAGCCACACACAAGCTCCACATTAAAACTAAGGACTCTCTGGGCTCCTTGCCACTGTGAGCGGCATCTAAAAGCCAATTGTGGCAATAATGTCTGGCCTACATGGCCTTTGTTCTTTCCAAACCCAGCCCTGGGTAGGAAAATGAGCTGATTTTCAATGTGTAGAGTTAAATGAGCTGTAGTTGAAATACATTCAACCCAAATGTAAGAAGATGCCAGGAATGAAAATACAGGTTTTGTAACAATGGTGTCTTGCTCTAGGAAAGCAGAAAGCATTCCGCCCAAGCAGGGCTGGGCTCATGCTGTCACGGGGACTCTTTCTTATGTATTTATTTCATGTACCTGGGTCTTTTGCATGCACGGATATCTGTGTACCACAGCAGTCAGAAGAAGGCATTAGCCCCCTGGAACTGGGGTTACATGGCTGTGAACCACCATGTGGGTGCTGGGAGTCAAACCCTGGTCCTCTGGAAGAGCAGTCAGTGCGGTTAAGCACTGAGCCGTCTCTCCAGCCCTGTTTTGAGCAAAAGTATCACATTTCTTCTGGTCAGTTCTGCAATGTCAGGACCAAATGTTTGTAAGTGTGGCTGTCCAGAAAGAAGTGCCACGGGATTTTCCCACTACAGTTTTTGTCTTTGTGCCACTGGCTCCAGTCACCTCGCCTTGCTCTCTGGGCCTGTAGAGTTTTCGTCCTGATTTCCTCAGGAGCAGACAGGATGCAAAGGCTGGTCCAGAGCATCAGAGGAGGCCAGTGAGGGAGGGGCCACAGATATAAGAGTGCTCGCTGATTGGCTACTCAAGTCTGATCCCCAGAACCCAAGGTAGAAGAAGAACTGACTCCCGGAAGTTGTCTTCCGGGCTCTCCCCACTCACTGTAGTACATGGATGCACGCACATGTGACCGGAAGTGGTAACTCACTTGTTGCTCTTCTAGTCGACCTGGGTTACGTTCCCAGCACCCATTTGGTGACTCACAGTCAACTGTGACTCCACTTCCAGGGGATCTGACACCTGCTGTTGACCTCTGTGTGTACTAGACATGCCTGTGGTATAATACATACATTCAGGCAAACATTCTTACACATACAAATACACACCTTCAATCCCAGTACTTGGGAGATAGAGGCAGAGGGATCTCTGTGGTTCAAGACCACCCTAGGCTACACAAAACTGATCCAATCTAAAAGAGAAACATAGCTCATATAAAGGTGATCTCAGCACTTGGTATCCAATGCCTTTAATCCCAGTGCTAGGGAAGTGGAGACAGGAGTGATATGGCTGGGTGGGGAGAGGAAGATGAGACGAGAGGAGATGGGAGCTCAGTGCAGTCTGAGGAAGCAGTTACAGTCTGAAGATGCAGTCTGAGGACAGGATCACCCCTTTGGTCTGGACATTGATAGAGGTAAAAAAAAAAAAAAAGAAACAAACTCTATTGGCTGGTCGTCATGCTTCTCTGACCTTTCAACTTTCACCCTGATAGCTGACTCTTAGTTTTTATTAAGTGATGGAGGAAGGTCATTGGTTAAATAAAGAAACTGCCTTGGCCCTGATAGGTTAAAATTTAGATAGGCGGAGTAAACAGAACAGAATGCTGGGAGGAAGAGGAAGTGAGCTCAGATGCCATGCAGCTCTCTCCAGAGCAGATGTGATGCAGCCAGCCACCAGGTCAGACATGCTGAATCTTTCCTGGTAAGCGCACCTTGTGGTGCTACATAGATTATTAGAAATGGATTAACAGGCTGAAACTAATGGGCCAGGCAGTGTTTAAAAGAATACAATTTGTGTGTTGTTATTTCGGGGCATAAGCTAGCCAGGCGACCAAGAGCTGGGGCAGCAGGAATGCAACCCGCAGCTCCTACAACAATTAAGAACAATTAGAATGTGTGCTACACATAAGTACAGATATATAATTTAATGAAAAATTCCTCAGAGGGCCATACCTTAATCAGGGACAGTATTGTCTTGCTGAAGACTGGCAGAGACGGAGATCAATGGCATTAGGAACAGAAGTGGGTGACGTGAATATATAAAAATAGAAAGGGGTGAAGCTTTGTGCCATTCTCAGATTGTCTGTAGCTCTCAGAAAAGAAATGCAAGGTCCCTACGTTTAGCAGAGAAAATGACTTGATGAAATAATTGGTTGTGGTTTTTGCTTGTCAACAAGAAAGAACCCCTCAAGATAATTTTATCCAAAACCTTCCATGTATAGCTCAAGCAACTTCAGCTGTCCTTAGTGACGTGGGAACACGCCCAAGGTCACAATGCGGTGCCTGTCACTTGGTGGAAGTTCTTGCTGCTGTAGAACCCTCTGGCTGGCAGGTGGAGGGTCCCTTCCACAGCAGCGGTCTTACCCAGGGTGCTTTGCACAGCTCTGTCAACGCTTGTCAGTCAGCACATTGCTTTTGAATTATAAAATTATAAGGCTGGAAAATCAGGTTTTTCAAGTCTAAAAAAAAAATCTCACCTATTTCTCATTAACCAGCAGACCTCAGAGTCCTTGGAAATCCATGCTTGATAACCAAACTCTGCTGATCCGCAGACAGAGGGAGGCTGTTGCCGTAGCTGTCAGTGAGGTGCTTACCTGAGGACCTCAGTTTAATCCCCACAACCAGGGTAAAAATGCTGGGTATGGTGATATGTGCTTTTAATCTCAGCCCTGGGGAGGGAGAGATAGCCAGATCCCAAAGGCAAACCAGTTTAGCCTAAACAACACACCCCAGGTCCCAGCGACAGACCCACTCTGTCTCCAAAAGGCAAGGCTGACATCACCTGTGGAGGAGAAACCCTGTGACGGTCATCCGGCCTCCAGACAGCCTCGCGTACGACGCCTCTGTCTCACACACAATTAGGAAGATTACCTGATGGTAATGAATCGAACCACTTGAAGAAAGAACCTAATACCGATATTAGGAATGGGATAAGTGACTGTTTATGCCCTCCTTCCCACCAAAACAGTTGCAACTTCATCTTAAGTTCTGCCTCTTTCATTATTGGCTGTGTGGTGCTTGATACATTATCTAACCCCCTGTGAGTTCAGTTCTCCGCAGTCCACCAGGGTCACTCTGATGGGTGGACAGTGTTAGATATACTGGGGGTGGGGTTCTCAAGTGCTGCTTCCTGCAAAGGACGATCTGGTGACTTCACCTGCTCCATTCATGAAGACACCGCTGTGCTCAGGTGTGAGGATACACGTGCGTAACCCTAGTCCTGAGCAGGTGAGTCGAGAGGATCGGAAGTTCATGGCTACCCTGGGCTACCTGAGACCTGTCTCAGCCAACCAAACAGACAACACTGAGGCTAGAGTGTCCTTTTTTTTTTTTGTCAAATGATGAAAAATTATCTTTGAGGCTGAAGGTGTACCTCCGTGCTGATTGCATATTTAGTAAGGCCCTAGATTTGATTCCCCAGCACCAAAAACGAACAAAAGCCCAGAATTATATCTATTTTAAAACCTTCAGTTGTCTAAGAAAGGGGCTCCCCATCCATTCCCTGTACCTGTGTGACTGCACAGCCAGAGAGACTTGGGTTTAGCTGTCCAGCAACAGAAGATGAGTTCCCTCTTGTCTGCAGGCCTTCTGTTCTGCTAGTGGATTCCGTGAATTTAACAATGGGAGGTTAGCTGTCTAAAAGTGGAAACATTATTCACGTCTCATGTTTCTGACTTGTTTCAAGGAGAATATTATGAATGGGGCCATCCTGGCCCTGTAGGATTTTCTTTGCCATCTGCATGCAGGCTACCTTAGCTGTGTTTCCTTGAATACTTGGGTATCTGATGCCATGGTTTGAATGGGGACAGAGATGTAAACCCTGAACTGGCAGGAGGGCCTGCCTTCTGTTTAGGATGTTTTCAACTTGAGTGTGAAAGGTCTCCCACAGCACCTTGTTTTAGATGCTCAGTTCTCAGCTGGTGTCACTATTTAGAGGGTTTCAGAAACCTTAGTGGGTGAGGCCTAGGTAGAAAAAAATAGGTCACCAAAAGGTGGGTTCTTGCATTCTATTATCCTGGCCATTTCCTGTTGAGCGTGCCGGCCCATCGTTCTGAAGTGGACTACTGTCAGTTAGTGTTGTTGTTAACTTGACATACCTAGGAGGAAGGAGGAACAGCTTTCATCAGAGCGGTCAGTGGGGTGTTTTCTTAATGTAGGAGGCCACGCCCACTGTGGGCAGCACCATCCCTAGGCAAGTAGGCCTGGGCGGTGTAAGAAGGGTAGCTAAGTGGTCAGTAAGCACTATGCACGGAAATAAATCCTTTTGCCCCTAAGTAGTTTCTCTCAGGTGCTTTGGCCAGAATGATTCAGAGGTGACTAATGGAGGTGTCTGTCTGTCTGGCAGGTAGAGCCAGGAGAGGGGAATTCTTAGAAGCAGCACTACAGAGTCCCACTCTGTTTAAGAGGGACTTATAGACCCAGTAGGAGGAAGGCCAAGACTGCTCAGGGAAAGGGTAGCCTCTGGCTTCATCTGAAGAGGACAGAAAAGGAGGAAGAGAGGAAGAAAGGAAAGGAGAGACAGAAACTGGGAGGGAGAAAGGAGGGAAGTGTGGGAGAGGAATAGAAATGGAAGAAGGAAAGGGAAGGAAGAGATTGCTGGGCAAGCTCTTTAAATAAAAAAATTAAAATCCATACAGCCTGCTGCAGGCTGGGGGTTGGTTGCCAGATCCTGAGCTATACCTGTTGTGTTGGAGAAGCTATTTAAATAGCAGCAGCCAGGCATTAGTTCAGGTGTGACAAACTGTTCTGCTCTGGAGGAAGAAAAACCTGGGTGAACTGGCTGGAGGGTGGGCGAGGAGCATGGCCCTCTGCTGCTGCAGGGCACAGGGCACTTGGGCAGGAGCCCTCAGTGATGGGGAGACTCACTCCTGCCTCATCCTCTTGAGACAGCCATCTGCTTCCCTTTGGAACAGGCTGGAAAAGCTGAGATTTCCCAGCCATTTCACTAGCTTGCAAAGGTTTCTCATAATCTTGGTTGTTTTTATTCTTGTGATATTTCATGTAACTCAGAAAGAGTTAAAAATGCAGACAAGGCCTTCCTAGTAGTATTTGGGGCCCCCCTCACTGAAGCAGCTGGAAGGGGGTGCTACGCTGGAATATTTGAGTGTTTACACACATGACTCTGGGGAGATGAACTAACAGTGGAGGAGGCATTTGGTGATCCTTAAGGGACAGAGGGCTTTTGTCCTGGAGGCAAGACTGGGAGGACTAATAGAAAGATGGATGGTATGTGTGGGTGAGTGGATCGGTGAGTAAGGAGGTAGATGGACAGATGGATAAATGAACAAATGGATGGATGGATGGATGGACAGATGAATGGGTGAGTGGATGGATGGATGGGTGGATGGATGGATGGATGGATGAATGAATAGGGGGGTGGGTGGAACTTCTATATTGTATCTGTCATTTCATAGCAACTGCTGAACAATCTTGCTGTTCAGAGACAGTGGTACTGTATTTGTAAATTGGGGCCAATAGTTTGGTCACCAAAACACTTTTAGTTGTGTGCTCAAAGAAAGGGAACCTGTAGAATACTATCATTTATATCTAGACTAGTGCCATTGCCTCGGTGTGACCAGATTCTGCTAAAATAGTTAAGGACTAATCTATATTGCTATACATAAAATACAAGTGTGGTTAAAACAATAAAACACTCCTGGGTCTTCTTGATCCTGCTCTTACGTGACTTCCAGTTGGCAAAAGTAGCATTATCAAAGATGGAAATTAGACCACGTTTATGATACAACCCGTATTGTCTGTAACCTCTGTATTCATTTTCTTCCACAGTCTCTGTGGTCCTTCAAAAGATAAAGACAGCTGTTGTCACCCATCCTTTCCAACTAGACTAAACCTTTTGAGACGGGACTATAGAATCTGACCTCTGTGTTCCCTCAGCCATAGGTTTCACGCCTCAGGCTTCCTCTCACTTGATCTGAGACGTTCCCATCCCCTCTTCCTGTGGAGATTTAGTTTCTCACTGCATGTTCTCTGCATGGACCAGTTAAAGCCATGGACTGCTCTCTAAATCTTTGCACGCTTGCTCACATTTCCCAGTCCTTTTACAGGTAGGTGAAGTCATGTGACCAGTTCTGCTGTATGAGCTGTGGCAAATAACACATGAGCATCGAGAAGAGCCAGCTTCCGTATAAGCTTGCGGTGGTATGGTGGCCGTCCTGGCGTTAGTGTGTTGAAATGACAGAGCCACAAGATGGAGTCCTAAAGACTGCTGAGTCAGCATGGAGGGCCAGCTGTCTTTAGTGCAAATGATTTTGCCTGAGAAGGAAAAAACTCTCCCTGTTCAGCCTCTGAAATTCAACACAGCGAGTTTACTGCAAAATAATCAATTCCAGCAGTTCTTAAATATTTGGATCAGAGGATTCTTCCAAACCCTTAAGAAATATTGATAACTGGAAAGGTTTTATGGATGTGGGTTATGTAAATCAATATTTTCATGTCAGAAATTAAAGCCAAGGAATTTTAGGTTATGTGTTTGTAATTCATTTTAAAATATCAATAGTAAAAACCAGTAAATTTTGGCATCAATTTTTTATGAAATGCCGCTCGTTCCCCAAACAAGCTAATGGCAGCATTTTCCAAATGTCTGAATTAACTGAAAACAGTTTTCATATCACTTTCTGAATTCAAGTCAGCGGTGTCCTTTCTGTTGCAGTGGTATATGAAAAAAAAATCTGGCTTTATATATAGAAAATATAGTTTGTGATAGCTATTCTTAGTTGTCAACTTGATTACATTTGGAATTAACTTAAAAATCACAGGGCATCATGAGGGATTTTTAGCTAACTGACTCATTTGAGGTAGGAAGACACAACTTACATCAAGATCACTTGAGGTGGGAATACCCACCCTAAATGTGGGCCACACCTTTTCGTGGGAGCCTATATAGAGGACAAGGTTGGTGTGGTGATTTAAAAGAAAATGGCAGAGTCGAGAGAAGCCATGTAGCCCCTCTGGAGCCAGACAAAACTTTGTCTTGTAAGCCACAGCCATGTGGTGTTGGGGGTGGGAAGTGTTAATTGCATGAAACCAGGACAGCAAACTTTTCCTACTCTGTCATATTAAAATCCATCATGGCTCTTTACCCGTGCGTGATCTTAGAACCTCAAGGTTAGTGCTTGGAAACGATGAGTTTATTGAGTTATACAGTTTTCTAAATGTTGGCATGCCTCATTCTACAACACTTAAAAATGTCATCAATTTGTATCATCTCGATAAAACCTTTAAGCGCCTGAGCGCTGTCAAGCCCTGGGTGTGGCCACTGGTTTTATAACATTTTTAATTTGTGTTTGGAAGCTTGAATTTTTATCTTTGGCAGCAAATGCTATCCGTTATTTTCCTTTACATGACTAACATAATTTATTCATTTACAGGAAAATTTCTGCTAACTAGATCATTTGAATAACCATAGTCTGTTGGGTTTTTGATTTTTTTTGTGTGTTTTTTGCAAGAAAAGAAATAATGTTCTACCACAAAGGCCACTAGCTCTCTTTGCAGTTCAAGAGAAGTCAAACGGATGTTTTTCTTCATACCCACTACCACACTGCTGTGTGTAGTGGCCGCACATTGTGCGAGCTTCCCTTTGCCACACAGAATATTAAAAAGATGTATGCTCTTGGGCTGTGATTTAATAACTTCTGCTTAATCAAAAGCACAGTTAAGTGACAGGTGTGTGGGGGTTCTTGCAGGTGCACAGGGTGAGGGATATTAACACAGCGACTGCCAGGGTGTGCTGGTGCCCCTGCCTTGATTAGTGCAGAGGCCCCAGAATCTTCACCCAGAGGAGCTTTCATAATAGCATCCGTGCAAATGCCAATCAACCCGCTGAAAAGGACAATACATCATGAGAACAGTGTTGACCTCACAGGACCTGTGGAAGGTTCTCTGGAACTCCCAGTGGCCTAGGAACATGTGAACCACCAACCAAGACCATTTTATAGCACTCATTCATTTTCTTCTGGAATGTTCTCTACCACCGTGCTCCTCAGCAGCCATGACATCTTCAAACCCATCTGAGGTTCATGAAGACCAAGTTCCCCGGGGCCTGACAATGGCTAGCTAGCCATGTAACCACTTTCTGTATTCTGCGTTATCATGTGACTCTGCAATGGGCATTATCATGTGACTCTATTTTTTCTCACCACAGTAGTAGGTAGTTTGGGACTATTGTTTGTCTTGCTTGCTTGATCAAGATGGTCCTCTTGTGTGTACTTGATCAAGATGGTCCCTGTGTGTGTGTGTGTGTGTGACATGTCCATTGGTCGGTGAACACTAGGGACCAGGTCTTAGCTGAAGGACTGAATGAGTCTGAGCAGTCGTGTGAAGAGGCCTAATGAACTTGGATGTGGACTCCCGGCAATCAGAGGGTAATCAGGATTTTAGGGCCTTGTCTATCCACCCAGTTTTCTCTATATTAAAAAGACAACAGGACTGTGATAGGCATTTAAAGCCCTATCTTCAGTCCTCTGTGTGTGTGCACGTGCATGCATGTGTGCATGCACACTTTTGCATGATTGGTCTGGAGAAGGGACATTGACAAGTTTAATTATTTCTATAAGGGAAAAGCTTCAGCCTGGGGTCATGGTGCACGCCTTTAATTCCAGGACTCAGGAGGTGGTTGCGTCTATTGGAAGTTCCAGGCCAGCTAAGGCTGCAAAGTAAGACCCTGTCTAAAAGGAAAAATACAAGGTCCACTAATCCCAGAAAACATCATAAGTTCTGTTCTTTTTTCTTGTGCCTTTACCAAGGTCAGTTAATAAGAGGGACCTGAGGTTCCCTCGCAAAGGGTGCTGTGTTCTTTGAGGATGAGGACCATCCTTTTTCTCAGTCACCTTACGGTGCAGAGCCGTTGTTCACTGAACGTTGGGAAACACTCAGAGAATTGCCACATGGCAGAAAGTAAGGCACAGTTCACCTAAGTAGCAAACTATCAACTTAGGATGAGAATTTCTGTCTGTCTTAGTTAGGGTTCCTAATGCTGTGAAGAGACACCATGACCATAGCAACTCTTGTAAAGGAAAACATGTAATTGGGGCTGGCTTACAGTTTCAAAGGTTTAGCCCATTATCGTCATGACGAGAAACATGGAGGCATGCAGGCAGACATGGTGCTGGAGAAGGAGCTGAGAGTTCTGCATTTTGATCAGCAGGCAGCAGGAGTCTGTATCTCACACCAGGTGTAGTTTGAGAATATAGGAGACCTCAAAGCCACCCCACAGTGACACACTTCCTCTAACAAGGCCACACTTCCTAAGAATGCCACTCCCTGTGGGCCAAGCATTCAAACACTTGAGTCTATATGGGCCATTTTCATTCAAACCACACACTATTCTCTTCTTGTTCATTATGAAGATTGGTTACAAACCTACCTGACCCTGCTCCTGGTGACTCTCAGGCTGACGACCTTCCTTACCAAACTTAGAGTTGACTCACCTACCCGAGAAGAGTGAGATACAATCCCACGGTTCTTCCTGAGGCTTCTCACTAGGTCCACTGAGGGAACTGGTGGAAACACCTTGTCTTGGGGATCCTGGTGTGCAGTCAGCTGCAGACCCTGAGAGCAGATGACACAGGTGCTCACCAGCTCCCTTCATCTCTCTGGACACGCTGAACACAGGTAACGAGTCCCCAGGAAACTAGCACACTGCTGCCTGTGCCAACATGGCTCTCTCTGCAGCAGGAAATCTTCTGAGATTGGAACCCGCTCCCAGCCTGAGTCTTGAGCCAGGAACAACCTCAGAGGAGAGGCCTCAGCCTTGGCATCCTGCTCTTTGTATAATCCACCTTAAAAGCACCATGATTTCAAAATCTATGGTCACTTTTTTAGTTGCTCGAACTAGAGGCAAGTGGAGTGGTATTGTGTGCTGGAAGGACGGGTGTGTGGTTAAATTCTGCGCACACTGAGACCCCCAAAAGGGTCAGATCCTGAGAAAGCTGGGAGCCTCCTTTTTCACAAGCCCTTGTTTACAGTTCCATTTGAATCCAAGAGCTCAAACACCCCTCCCTCGCTTCTGCCCTGGCTCTCACACCCATTTGCTTTCTTTAATACAGTTCTTTAAACCCTCTCTAATGGTGGGATGAGCACGTGACCCATGGTGTTCACAGTTGAAGTAGCTCAGCTTGCTAGACCTTGCCAGGACAGGCAAGGGCATCAGCTCAGGGCTCTGGTAAATTAAGTCGATTTGCCCTAAGTGATCCTGTGTTTCACTCCCAGGACATTCTAAGCATTTAGACATATGGAAAGAACGGTCAGACTAGCCCATAGCCACGGTGGTTTAAGAGAGATGCTATTGCATTCCTTTTGAGATATTTGACCAAATTAAAAAGTATTTAGAAGATATTGAACTGAATATAAGTTAATAATTCATTTCGGGTAAAATTGGTTTCTAACATGGAGATCAAAAATGTATCTCCATGAAAGAATCTATCTCCAGCTGAAGGAAGAGCGGCGGTAATGTTGGCCTCCTTCTGCCCACCGCAATGTCTCCGGTAGTCTGTACCCCAGCAGCTACCATTAGCAGAGGAGATCCCCCCTTTATTGAAAATAGAGTGTTTTCCTCATTTACTGTATCCTGGCTACACTCCCTACCTCCCCTCCAATCAGGATCTACCCCCTTTAAGTCTCTCATCACAAAACAGGCTCCTCAGGGAATATAATGTAATATTTTAATGACAGAACAAAACTAACACATTGGAATAGGACAAAACAAAAGGAGAAAGCTCAAAAAAGGCACAAGGAACAGATGCAGATGCAGAACCCACTCACTCCCACACTCTGGGATCCCACAAAAATACCAAGCTGGAAGCCATAATATATCTGCAAAGGACCTGTATGGTAAAAAGAGAGAAAACAATTAAAATTGTATATAAACAAAGTAAGATAAAATAAAAGTAAAAAATCATATTCAAAGAAAGCTCCAGCACAATATTAGGACACAAAACCCCCAAAGACACCACGGAGTTTGTTTTCTGTTGGCCTCTACTGCTGGACACGCAGTCTACCGCTAAGAGTAATTTGTTTCCCCAGTGAGGCTCCCTTGGAGAAAAAGTAAAAACAGATGTCTCATCAAATCCCTCCCTTCAGGGCTCAGGGGGCCTTGCTGAAGAGGAGCCTGAGAGAACATAAGAGCCAGAGGAGATGGAGCACACAGAGAAAACAAGGCCTTCTATATTAGCAGGATCAGCGCTGGTGTGAACTCAGACTGTGGCAGCAAGTGCAGGGCCGCGCAGTTCTGACCCACGTGGGGTCTTAGGGCTGAGGACTGGACACTCACCCCATCCCTAACCCAGATGCTGCCTCCACTGATAACGACTCACAAACAAAGACTTAGCGGAGGTGACCTTTGCCCCAGCTGGTCGACAATGGAGTGTATGCAGGGACGTAAGGCTCGGATGACTATTCCCGATTGTGGTTTGTCTTCTGTTCTGGCCAGAATCTTGCCAGCCAGAGGGCCATGAAACCAACGGCGTAGGGTATGGGATGAAGAGACCTTGGTCGACCTCAGCTCTAGACAGTCTGGCTTTGTGACAGTTATGGTTTGAATATGAAACACACCCCACAGGCTCATGTGTTAAAGCCTTAGTCCCCAGCTGTGGCTCTGTTCTGAAAGGCCCTGGAGGATTTGGTTGGCAGAGGTACCTAGAGAAAGTAGGTCCTTGGCACCCGTACCTCGCTGGTCCTTCTGTCTGTCTGCTCCCTGTGCTCCTTGGCTGCACTGAGGTGAGCAGTTCTGTCTGCAGCAGCTTTCCGCTGTGAGATGTAGCCTCAGCACAGGCCCAGAATCAAGGGAGCAGCCAGCATGACACGAGCCAGAATGAATCCTGCTCTTGAACGAGGATGTCTACCACGAGATAGTGTCTTCTACAGACAACAGAGAGTTGCAGCGGCGAAACCAGAACAGCTGCTAAACAAGTGCAGCAAGCACAGTGGCGGTGCGCCAGTCAACACGGTGTGGATGGAGGTCTCCCAGGACTGCACCCCAGATGAAGAGCTGCGGGCCATTCATGGCTTTCTCCAGGGTAAGGCCCTCTCTAGGGTATCCAGTCCCAAGTGGTGAACCCTCAACACCTAAGAACAACACGAAAGAGGTCACGAATTAGGAAGGAGAGGCCGGAGAAGACTCGGGAGGAGCTGGAATTGGGGGAGAGTGGGGTGGGAGGATGTAAATGTATTACTCATGTATGTGTATTACTCATGTATGACATTCCCAAAAGAATGCAAAAATAAAAAATTTTAACATTTGCGTTTAAAATGTGTCTTGCAGGTATTTATTGTAGCCATGAAAACAGACTACTGCCTTGGATCTTAGCCTCTGACCACTTTGAGCTGCCTTTGCCTCATCAACAAAAAGACAGAGAAATCAGAAGAAACCAAACAGTTGCACTGACTGGACAAGAAGCCCTGAACACGCAGTTTCTTAACACCCCCCCCCCCCCCGAAATCCTGCTGTGCTCTCCCCTTGTCTGCGAGTGTGGCTAACCGCAGCGACTTCGAACAGACATGGAAGAGAGAGCCTGCACTTCTGGTCCCAGAAAGGCTGCCTGGACAGAGAAGCATGCGCTCTGTTGCTGGAACCGCAGCTGGAATATCCTGAAGTTTCCCTTGCAGGCGCACGTGTCCGCCTGATACGGTTCTGGTCACGTGGATGGCGTGAGGCGTACACCTTTAGGCGGGTCTGCTAAACCCTGTCCAGTATAATAACCCTTGCTGTCTTTCACTTACCTGTTGGCTAATTGGCAAGGCTCCGGAAGCCCAAGAGCAGGCCTGTCCAAGGGAAGAGAGAAGGGGCCTGTCTGCTTTGTATGCACGCTGAAAGGTGGCTTAGCCTCACTGTGCTAAAGCTACTGGCGTGGGCGCTGCTGGGGGCGGTGGTGATGGTTGGAGAGCCTGCCCTGCGTGCTGGTCTGGTCTGTGAAGATGAGGGAATCTCAGCCAGGCAGTCAGGAGAGACGGACTCTGCTTATCTCTGCCAGATGGGCCGAATGATCTTAAAAGATCTGAGACTCGGGATAGCGGTTCTACGCTCTGATAGGGACACAAAGGCCTCTCTTCCTGTGCAGAGATTTGACTGGAAGGTTTTTTGCCGAACCCTGGAAGGAGCCGCCACTTCCTTTCCTGTCTTAGCCTAGTGCTTGCTTCTGGGCAGGCGCAAAAGCTCACGCGAACCAGCTGTGTGGCTCTGGCGAAGTTAGCTACTTGTGCCTCGTTTTCCTTGTTTTTATGGAGGGGATAATGATGAGCCGCATGGAGGAGTTCTAGACAAAAAGAAACGTTTTGGGGGTTGTTTTGGTGTTCATTGTATGTGTGTGTGTGTGTGTGTGTGTGTGTGTGTGTGTGTGTGTGTGTGTGTGTGAGAGAGAGAGAGAGAGAGAGAGAGAGAGAGAGAGAGAGAATATCACAGTGCCCGTCACTAGTAATCACATAATTGGTGGAGACTGTTAGTAAATCCATGTGCTCAAACCTCTGTCTACAACTCCAGAGATTTACTCCAGGCAAACTCCCAGAGGTTCAGAGGCAAATGGGTGGTGAACCTCTGTTCCCAGGGCGCTGTCACCCCGCTTCTTTAGGGCACCTCGGGCTGAACTCTTCGCTGGGTCCAAAGAACTCGAGCAGGGGAAGTAGATTCCAGAGACTGTCAGCAAGACAACAAAAGCTACAGGAGTCATCTCAGCCTGACCACCTGAGTCAGAAGGAGCCTGGGCAAAGGGAAATGTTAGGGTTCAGAAGCAATGCCATTTTCCGAGCTTGGGGGAGGGGACACTGAGAGCCTTGCAGAATGTTAAGAAAGAACATGGACTATTGCACGTCCGTGCAGTACTGTTCTAAACTCAGGATCCTATTCCTCACACAGCGTAACTGAACGTTCAAGAGTAAGCTCCGGGAGGATTCATTTCCTAAGACCTAAGAAGTTAGCAAGCCCTAAAATAACAAAATAAAAAAAAAATGGGAAAACGATGCTCAGAATAACAGTATTTAAGAGCTGAACTGGAATCAAGGGAATGGTCCAAACCAATGGGCACCTCCAGTTTTCCCTCCACACCTGGAAGTGCTTGGAGCAGAAGCCTCGGGCAAAGTGTGATGTAACCTGGAAAGGGCAATGCTCCCACAGACTGGCAGCAGTGCTCCCACAGACTGGCAGCAGTGCTCCCACAGACTGGCAGCAGTGCTCCCACAGACTGGCAGCAGTGCTCCCACAGACTGGCAGCAGTGCTCCCACAGACCGGCAGTGCTCCCCCAGACCGGCAGTCCCAGCTACAGAAGTCTTGAGTAGGGGATGTGATGGGGTCTAAAAGGGATTGTTCCTCTGTGGCAAGCTAGTTTTGGAGAAAAAAATCCATCCACGGCTAGCCATCCCCATGTCTCGTGACCAAGAGCCATCTCTTGGAGGGGTCTATTGAAAAGAACTGAACTACTCTAGAATCAGAACAGTTGTCACTCAGGTCCCCTAGGAGGCTGAGTGGGAAATGACCCAGGAGAAGGTCACCGGGAAGAGGAGGTCCTGTTTCGAATGTGCTGTACCAGGCAGGACTTTCTAGAATAACAGAACTGATCGCTAGGGTGTGTGTGCTCTGGTAGCCCAACAGTGGCCCTCTGCATGGCAAAAGGCCGAGGACTTGGTCCGTGAAGCAGAACACCTCAGCTGTCCCAAACCAGTGCAGATACTCAAGAGTAGAAGCTGTAGTCTGGTGGCAGTGGGTGACCACGACAGCAACAGCTATAGATGCGCACATTCGGCTGAGGGGCAGCCAGGCAGGGTGGAGGGTGCTGCCACTTTAAGGTCTTTGTCTGTCTCTTGAAGCATCCTCCTAGGCTGGGAAGACTGTAGACAGGTTTAAGGCTGAAGACAAGAACAGATAAGTGCTTTACTGAGACCAGAGCCAGGGCCAGAGCCTTGCTCCCCTCCCGTGGTGTCTTGCTGAACACGGACGCTAAAAAGAAATCCCACACTAGCTCAGAATTGAGTATAATGAAGGGTTATTTCTTTAAGGGTAGACTCACAGATCACAGTCCTCTGCATGAACCACGAACCGGAAGGGAATGCAGCTGCCGCAAGAGAGGGCAATCACACGCTTTACATCAGAATTTATAGCACAAGAGGCCACGCCCAAGTGGGCGGATAACTTAAAGGCTACTGGATGAAGGAATTCCTATAGCACCTTGCTCTTTTGCAGAACTCAGCTGTCTGCGTCCTCCACTCTCTGAGACATTTGGGGGTATGTCACTATGTGGACATGTTCCATGCCTGTCTTAGTTAGGGTTTCTATTGCTGGGAAGAGATACCAAGCCCACAGTAACTCTTACAAGGAAAAGCATTTAATTGGGGTGGCTCGCTTACAGTTTCAGAGATTTAGTTCATTATCATCACGGTGGGATATGGTAGCAGGCAGACATGGTGCTGGAGAAGGAGCTGAGAGTCCTACGTCTTGAAGGCAGCAGGAAGTGATCTCAGTGTTACACTGAGGGAAGCTTGAGCAAAAAAGACCTCAAAATCTGCCCCCACAGTGACACATCCCTCCAACAGGAACACACCTACTCCAGCAAGGCCACGCCTCCTAATAGTGCCACTCCCTTTGGGGCCATTTTCTTTCAAACCACCACAGTGCCCTTGGAGGCACAGACTGGTGACCTTCACAGAGAGGCCAGTAAAGCTCTCCCCTCTAGGAACTGGATTGAATGACAGAAGTCTCTGGAAAGAGCCCCTGCCCATCTCCCCAACCCCATTTCACTGGTCCATCAGGGAATGCAGGTGTGTGTGTGGAGGGGTGAACATATATGTGCGGGTGTCTGTATGTATGTGAGGTGTGTGTTTGTGTGTGGGTGTGTATGTGTGGGGTTTGTGTATGTGTGTGGGTGTGTGTATGTGTGTGGGTGTGTGTATGTGTGTGGGTGTGTGTATGTGTGTGGGGTGTGTGTATGGAGTGTGTGTGTGTATGTGTGTGGGTGTGTGTGGGTGTGTGTATGTGTGTGTGTGTATGTGTGTGGGGTGTGTGTATGGAGTGTGTGTGTGTATGTGTGTGGGTGTGTGTGTGGAGTGTATGTGTGTATGTGTGTGGGTGTGTGTGTGGAGTGTCTGTGTATGTGTGTGGGGTGTGTATGTGTGTGGGGTTTGTGTATGTGTGTGGGGTGTGTATGTGTGTGAGTGTGTGTATGTGTGTGGGGTGTGTATGTGTGTGGGGTTTGTGTATGTGTGTGGGGTGTGTATGTGTGTGAGTGTGTGTATGTGTGTGGGGTGTGTATGTGTGACTGTGTGTATGTGTGTGGGTGTGTGTATGTGTGTGGGTGTGTGTATGTGTGTGGGTGTGTGTATGTGTGTGGGGTGTGTATGTGTGTGGGGTGTGTATGTGTGTGGTTGTGTGTATGTGTGTGGTGTGTGTATGTGTGTGAGTGTGTGTATGTGTGCGGGGTGGGTGTATGTATGTGGGGGTGTGTATGTGTGTGGGTGTGTGTGTATGTGTGTGTGTATGTGTGTGGGGTGTGTGGGGGGTGGTGGTGGGTGGGTGTATGTGTGTGGGGTGTGTATGTGTGTGAGTGTGTGTATGTGTGTATGTGTGTGGGGTGTGTGTATGTGTGTGGGGTGTGTATGTGTGTGGGATGGGTGTGTATACACATTCACACATGAGCGCACACACTCAACTGTACATAGCGCTGACCGGCTTGGTGGGAGCAGAAAGGATTTCAAGCCTAGGCTGTGGCCCACTGTCCTGCCCCAACCTAACTGTGCAGTGTTAAAGGATCCAGAAAGAGGTGTAACAGCCCTCTCTTTCCAGACGTCCTCTCTAGCAGGGTTGACAAGGCATTCTGCTTAGTACTTGGCTAGAAGGAATTCCTCCCTCCCCCCAGCTCCTTCCTTTTCTCTCCCTCCTCCCCTCCCTTCCACTTCCTTCTTTACTTCATTTCTTTCCTTGCTTCCCTCCCTTCTTCCAATAATTTTTTAAATTTTATTTTCTTATTTTTAATTAGATTTTTATCTTTCACCTCTTTTCTCATTTTTCTTTTCTCTTTCTTCTAAACACCTTGCTTCTTTGATCATTTTTCTTCCCCAACCCCCTTTGTTAATGTGTTATTCTTTTTAATTTTACTTTCATTAGTTTTAAACTTTTATGTACTCTCTGTATGCTTTGCTCCTTCTTTCTGTTGTTGCTGGTGCTATGGCTGTTGTCTTTAATCAGCTTTTGCTCTATTTCTGTATCACATTTGTTCTGTGCTGTTGTTAAAACATCTTGTTTTCTTCTTTGTAAACCGTGCTGGGGATTAAGCCCCCAAGAGAAGGCTGCTCTCTGGGAAGACTCTCACATAAAAGTGGAAGAGAGATCCGTTGCTACAGAAGTGCAAATATTGGCATTGAAAACACAAAAATTATGAAAAAATAAAAAGGGCATCCAACGCCGTCAAGAGTTTCTAGCTCTTCTATGACTGAATCCCAGGATGTCAAAGAGGAGGAAATGGCAGACAGAGATCAAAAACATTAAGCTTTAAAATGGCCAGTGATTCAAATGAGCACACAAATAAATGCCTAAATCAGTTAGGACCTCAGATCCCCTTATATGTGATTGTGGGCCACGGTGAGGCTGCTGGGAACTGAACTTAGGCCTCTGGAAGAGTAGCCGGTGCTCTTACCGCTGAGCCGTCTCTGTGGCCCTGAACTAAGGAAGACAATGAGAAGACAGTCGTGGGTCTGGAGAGACGGCTCAGCCGTTAAGAGCGTTTTCTGCTCTTGCAGAGGACCCATGTTCAGTTCCCAGCACCTGCATGACAGCCCGCAAACATCTCTAAGTCCTCTTCCAGGAAGTCCAGTGCTGCTCTGGCTGCCAGCGGCACTGGGCATGCAGGTGGCACACATGTAACACAACTCGTGCACCTAAGTTCACTAGGAAGACTGACGCAGAAGTGGAAGAGAGATTCCTCTCGACAGATGTTCAAACATCTGCACGGAAACACAAGAAACAGCAAAAGAAGTCATGGCGACTCCATCACGAGCTTCTCACTCATCAGTAACTCTGAGGACACAGCTGACAGGAGCTGTAGAGCTTGGGGGGTCCCGATGGGTCCAGAGACTAGCAGGGAGAGCATGTGACTTGGAGAGTTTGGGGGTCATGCTGACCTGGGATCAGACAGTGCGGTGGGCTAGGGGATGGAAACTTTCCTCTCTGTCAGTCACAGTGGCAAGGGTGCGCAGAGACGGAGGTAGGGAAGCAATCACCGCTGCATATCCAGGTCCTACGGAGAAGCAGCTGACAGTCAGAAGTCCGCTGCTCTAGGGGACATGGATGGTTTGAAAAACTGTTTTACCCCCAAATAAATATAATTTGGTCAGCATATGGGCAAATGCACCGAAGAGGCAGGTCTCAGAGGAACTGTAAGAGGCTATAACAAACACACTTGCAAAGGTGTTCGCCTTCAGCCATCGGGAAATACAAAACCCGAACCTCACTGAGATTCTTTCCCACCTCCCTCAGACAGTCTGTGGGCAGAAAACAACAAAAGCAGTGTGAGTGGGGGAGGGGTATTTAAATGAGTCTTGTAACCATGGAAATCAGTATGAAGGTTCCTCAAAAACAAAAAACCCAAAAACCTAAAAATATAATCACCATATGATCAGCTATCCCACTCCTGACACATGGACAAAGGCACCACACAATGTAACGGAGATCCCTGCAGCCCTTGCTTCATGTGGTTACACAGTCAGACTAAGCGTCGTCCAGAGGGGAATGTGTAGAGAAAAGCGTGGCAAGCGTGCCCAAAGCAGCACTCGGCCATAAAGGAGAATAAAAGCCCATCGTCGGAAAGACGGATGGCGCTGCAGATCATCAGATTGAAAGAAATAATCGAGACTCAAAAAGACAGAAACCACGTTTCCTCTAATCTATGGAATCCAGAGAGGTGGGGGAGGGGAGTGATGGGGGCAGAAGACAGAGTGTAGTGGCCGTGTGTATGAAGAGGCCAGGACGAAACACACGGCTTTTCCTGCCAACCTAAAAAAGGCCATGAAAGTAGAAGGTGGACTTTATTCTGGGGGGAGAAGGACCCATCCTGGAGGATGACACAGAGGCTGGGAGAGCAGATGACCAAAGCTCAAGAAACCCAGTATCTTATTCAAGTGATACACTCTAAGAGAAATCAAAGATAATTTGTTTAAATAGCCGGGCGGTGGTGGCACATGCCTTTAATCCCAGCACTCGGGAGGCAGAGGCAGGTGGATCTCTGTGAGTTTGAGGCCAGCCTGGTCTACAAGAGCTAGTTCCAAGACAGGCTTCAAAGCTACAGCAAAACCCTGTCTTGAAAATACAAAAATGATAGATAGATAGATAGATAGATAGATAGATAGATAGATAGATAGATGATAGATAGATAGATAGATAGATAGATAGATAGATAGATAGATAGATAACAGATAGACAGACAGACAGATAAATAAAATGACAACATCTGGCCAAAGTCCTACATGCTCTGCTTCACAAAGGACCACCATCCCATGACTCAAATGGTGCAAAGAAACCCCCACATCACACCCAGGCTGGAGTCCTCTCACCCTAAAAGATTCAATGCTCTCAATTAAACCCGTGGCTCTGATTCACGAAACTCGGGTCAGCCTGGGACACGTAGTGAGTTCCAGACCAGCCTGGCTATAGTCTGTCAGTCTGTGGTGTCAACGGCTTTTTAGTTTATAGTCCTGTGGGAATGGGTTTTAAAAGGTTACATCTAGAGGCTTAAAAAAGAAATCTAATCCATTCTGGGCCCTCAAAGCCTAGTTCTATAAACGTTATAAGGAAAAGCTCCATGAGAAAGAGTAATTTAGCCCAAATCCTCAATTGAGGTCAGGACATCCTCAGGTTGCTCCTGTCCCCGCAGCGGCACAGAGAGCTCCTGAGAAGTACCGTTCACCCGGGTCGATAACGCTCCTGAGACTCTCCGGGACATTCATCCGAAGCCCTGTTAAGGATCACACACTTTAACTTAGACAACACCCTACCTCTTGAAACACCGTCCCAAGAAAGCCGTCAGTTGCTCCAAGATTGACGCCCCTTGCTATTTATAGCAGCATTGTTTGTGCAGATGCAGAGCTGAGAGGTCCAATTACAGAGATTCTGACAAGACAAATGACGAAATGGTAAAGAGCCATGGAAATGTTATTTCAAAGAATACTTAATATTGTGGAAAACCACACACATACAAATATGTATATAATAAACTTTTAACTATGAATTTACATATTCATTTTAAAATGCTCTCAGAGAATCTGGAGAAAAGCAACCCCAAATTAAAATATGAAATAATCAAAATGTTAATAGCGTGTGTCTCCCGGTAGCAGGATTATGCGCCCTTTAATGTTTTCTTTTTATTCATCTTCCTAATTTTTAGTAATGCATATGTTATTAATATAATCAGGAAAACGTCTATTTAAACCATATTAAAAATGTAATTTGAACTAGTCATCTAGAAAAAAATATTATATTCAGAAAATAAAGATCAGAGACCAAGACTTCGCTGCCCTCGACCTACTGACACACTTACAGGGACAAGCAGGTGACCTGATTCGCTCTTTGCCCTTTTTTCCAGCTCACTCCTCAGGGAGCTGACAAAGGCGCCCCAAGTCAAGGCCACTGGACCGCGTCCGGTGGTTCCGTCATCCTCCCCGTTCGGGGGCCAGGGACTGTTGGAAGAGGGTTATGCATATTGTAATAATCCACATGGCGAGCCTTTTGAGGATGTTTCTCATACTCTGTAGCAGAATAATTTAAAGAGGCGAGCACGCTCCCGCACCCTCTCCCCGCGCCCCGTCCCCCCTCAGGACCACACAGCAGGGGGTACCCCTGAGTGCAGACTCTAGGCAGCTTTCCCAATGCTCTAAAGGGGAGCTCAATGCTCCACAGCCTCCCAAACCACGCAGAAAGCAGGAATTGGAAGCAGAGATTACACAATCTTTGGCTTCCAGCAAAGAAATGTTCATGTTTTTCCACAGCAAACCCGATGCCCTGTTCCAACATCGGAAAGAGATTTTGTATAAAGGAAGATCGACGGTCTTAGGGGAAGCAGGTAGCTCTTTCCAGACTTGTCGCCGCCGTCGCTGTGGTGGCTTAGCTTGTGACAACCACGTGATCGGTGGGACCACAGAAGCCAGCATTTAAGGGAGGCCCAAAGGAAGGCACCCAGTTAGTGACCCTGCTTTTCTAGCTCTGCCCCTTAGTAGCTCCTGTGTCAGGAACAGAAACCAGCTCACCGTTGCCTGGGCAGAAAGGGAATTTGTTGTTCAAATAAGTGGGCAACTCAGGGAGCAATCGCTGGGTGCAGCCTGACCAGGGTGCCATTTTCAATTGTGCTTGTTTTCCTAATGCAGGGTTACGGCGCTTGGTAAGCACGCGTTTTAAAACAGATTTCCCTTAGCGTGCAACGTTCTTCTCATTTTCTTATCTGGGCCCTTTGAAAAGCAGATGTTCCTAATGTTATAAAGTCTAAATTGTTTTTCCTTTATATTTTGGACTTTCCAAATTTTTATTTTTAAGATTTTGTGTGTGTGTGTGTGTGCGCGCGCGCGCGGGCGCGCACTCGCCCCACTGTGTGTGGATACCCTGAAGAGGACTTTGGATTCCCTTTAGCTAGAGTTACACTGTTAGCTGCCTATGCCTGGGAAGGAACCCTAACCTGATCCATCCTCTGGAAGGGCAGTTCCTGTGGCTGCACAAGCCAGTCAGGAGGGTTCCTCCATGGCCTCCTCTGCTTCAGTTCCTGCCTTCTGAGTCCTGCCTTACATTCTGCCTGGGCTTCTCTCGGGGATGGACTGGGACTTGGAAGTTGTAAAACGAAATAAACCCTTTCTTCCCCAAGTTGGTTTTGGCAAGTGTTTTACCAGAGCCAGAGAAAACAAGCTAGCGGAGGTGTCTGGGGGAGCACGACACTCCTGCACACCCACCTCAGCCAGGGTTATAGGCTGATGCCGCGGTACCCAGCCAACATCATAAATATACCACTAGGAAATTAATGTGGCCACAGTTAATTTCAATATTTTCCCTCTTAACGTTTACACTGGAGTTAAACATGGCGAGGCCACCGTGGCCTTACCTTTGCGTGGGTTTCAGGTTCACTGATTTCAGGTTAGCATGTTTGTTTCAACTTGGAAAGCTCTGAACAGCATTTCTCCCTCTGCTCTTATTTTTCTGGGGAAGTCTTTATCTTGTCCATCTGTCTGTCTGTCTGTCTGTCTGTCTGTTCGTCTCTCCCTCCCTCCAGGGTCTCACTATGTAGTCCTAACTGGCCTCAAATTTACAGACCTGTCTCTGCGTCTGACGGCTGGGACCAAGGCTGCGCACCCCCATGCCTGGCCTATGCCTGTAGTTTTGTCCGGTGTGGTATTCTAGGCTGACCATCTTATTATTTGTTTATTAATTATTCTTCCCATCCCGTCAGTTGTGTCATGACACTCTCTCCTGGCCTGCAAACTGTCTGCTGTCAAAACTGGAGAATGGCATTCAGTTCCCTTGTATCCACAGGGTGATCTCCTTTTGATGCTTTTAAAGCCCTGTCTTTGACTTTTGAGCCTCTGGTTACATTGTGTCTCATTTGAGAACTCTGTGTGAGGCTATTGGAGTTCATTTTGCCTACACATTTGGGGTTTGATCTGCCAGAATTTCTTTAAATCAGCTTTTAATTCATTTTCTCCATTCCCTTTTGGGTCTTTATAACATACATTGTGGTTCATTGGACGGCACCCCCCCCCCCCCTCCTGACCTTGAGCTGAGCTCCCTGTCTGTCTGCTCAGCTACTACAACTCTGTATGGACCCTCACTTCGGTCATGTGCTCTCCAGCTCTAAAGTTTGGCTTTTTTGCAAGATCTGTTTCTTTGTTGAATTGCTCATTCTCCCTGTCTGCCTGACACAAAGGTTTGCAGGCAACTTACTTGAAAACATGGTTCTGAGGTCAGAATGAGGGACCAGACCGAGTAAAACAGAGAGGAAGGGAATTCAACATAGACAAGTTGGTGGGTTGGCCACAGACTGACCTTGTGGAACTTCCCACAGAGCCCCGTGAGTTTTGGGGGGATGTCCATGATGGGGAGAACAGGATACATTTATTCTCAGCACACACACCTGGTCATGAGTGGCCCCAAGCTTAAGTCTACATGGCTGAGGTGTTCCTCTTGGAACACTGTGCTGTGGTGTGACCTGGTGTGATTTCCAAACACCACAAAGCAGGAAACATGAAACAGAAACTCAAGCGGAGGCAAACCACCGCTGAGGTCGATTATGCTGAAGTCTGTGGAGCCTGCGCCAAATGGGAGGAGCAGGTGGGGCTGAAGGGATTTGAAGTGTGCCAACCCATTTTAGTGAAACACCATGAAGAACCAGACCGGGCTGCTATTACCCTCTTCATCTTAGCTGGTTGTGGGGGACACAGTTAGCAACTCTGATTTTGACCTCCTCCAGTCTTAGGTCTGAATCTGGGTTCTGCTCAAGGTGAGTTTTCGGTTTCTTGGGGAAACCACGTAGCTTCACTGAGCTTTGGGTGAGTTTTGTCTGAAAATGAAGACAGCGTAGCCATCTTAACGAGTTGTGAGGATGAGCTGGGGAAAGTGTGCTGAGTTCTCGGCCCAGGACACTTGCTAGGACTAAGGAAATGGTGGTTTGCATCACTGAGGTGACTCTGATGTCATGGCAGGAGCCACAGGGAAAGCACACCGTGGGAAGGGCGGGGGGGGCACAAGGTAGATGGAAAGGGGTTACGTTCTGGCACTCGAAGAAGAGCCAGACAAGGGTGTGGGGTGCCCTTACTTGTATCATTACTATGTGGGTACATGTGTGTAGGAATGAAAGTCTCAGACAGTTATAACCATAGCTGGAGACTTTTTTCTTCCCATCTGGTCACACTGAGCCGGTTTTTCCTCCGCCCACTGGTCCCCACAGCTGTTTATAAAATAATCATTTGAAGGACTAATATTAATGATAATTGTTTGGCTGAAGGCTCAGGCTTTTTACTGGCTAGCTCTACCTATAAATCAACCCATTTCTAATAATCTGTATATCACCATGGCTTACCAGAATGCTCTGGCATCTTACTCCTCTGGCGGCTGTAGGTGTCTCTCCATCTCCATCTTCTTTCTCCCTGGATCTCTGTTTGGACTTCCCACCTAGCTACATTCTGCCCTGTCAGAGGTCAAAGCAGCTTCTTTATTAACCAATGGTAATAAGAATATTCACAGCATACAGAGGGGCATCCCACACCATATAATGAAGTACGTCTTTTTCCCAAAGAAACTGATTAGAGGAACTTTGAGTTAGGTTTGGATAGATGGCGTTGGTATGGTATAGAGGGTTGGTCTGGAGGTCACAAAATCAGAGACTTGTTTGGGTCTGATCAGTTTCAACTGAGCAGGTTGGCCCTGCCATTAAGTGACTGGCACATAACCCTTACCCCATGCCCAGTCTACAGACCAACCCCCTCCTTGGTTGAGCATGACTAAGGAGCTTACTCCTCTGTAGTTAGTATTCAACCCCTTGAGACCTAGGATAACCTCCAAGCCAGTGCAAGTAGCTCACTGGACCAA